>NW_027437892.1:0-82443 GCF_965140245.1 Athene noctua | reverse complement strand
TTCTACCCGCTGCCCGGAACGCTACGCAGGGCAAAAGCGGTTCTCGTCCTCCGTGCTTGCTTTTTCTCAGAAAGAGCCGTGGTGTGCGTTTTCGCCGGAAAACGCGTTTTCGGCCGAAAACGTGTACGTTTGCACTTCCCCGCCACAGGGAAGCTGCTAGCCGGGAATTCTCTGCCTGGTTCTACCCGCTGCCCGGAACGCTACGCAGGGCAAAAGCGGTTCTCGTCCTCCGTGCTTGCTTTTTCTCAGAAAGAGCCGTGGTGTGCGTTTTCGCCGGAAAACGCGTTTTCGGCCGAAAACGTGTACGTTTGCACTTCCCCGCCACAGGGAAGCTGCTAGCCGGGAATTCTCTGCCTGGTTCTACCCGCTGCCCGGAACGCTACGCAGGGCAAAAGCGGTTCTCGTCCTCCGTGCTTGCTTTTTCTCAGAAAGAGCCGTGGTGTGCGTTTTCGCCGGAAAACGCGTTTTCGGCCGAAAACGTGTACGTTTGCACTTCCCCGCCACAGGGAAGCTGCTAGCCGGGAATTCTCTGCCTGGTTCTACCCGCTGCCCGGAACGCTACGCAGGGCAAAAGCGGTTCTCGTCCTCCGTGCTTGCTTTTTCTCAGAAAGAGCCGTGGTGTGCGTTTTCGCCGGAAAACGCGTTTTCGGCCGAAAACGTGTACGTTTGCACTTCCCCGCCACAGGGAAGCTGCTAGCCGGGAATTCTCTGCCTGGTTCTACCCGCTGCCCGGAACGCTACGCAGGGCAAAAGCGGTTCTCGTCCTCCGTGCTTGCTTTTTCTCAGAAAGAGCCGTGGTGTGCGTTTTCGCCGGAAAACGCGTTTTCGGCCGAAAACGTGTACGTTTGCACTTCCCCGCCACAGGGAAGCTGCTAGCCGGGAATTCTCTGCCTGGTTCTACCCGCTGCCCGGAACGCTACGCAGGGCAAAAGCGGTTCTCGTCCTCCGTGCTTGCTTTTTCTCAGAAAGAGCCGTGGTGTGCGTTTTCGCCGGAAAACGCGTTTTCGGCCGAAAACGTGTACGTTTGCACTTCCCCGCCACAGGGAAGCTGCTAGCCGGGAATTCTCTGCCTGGTTCTACCCGCTGCCCGGAACGCTACGCAGGGCAAAAGCGGTTCTCGTCCTCCGTGCTTGCTTTTTCTCAGAAAGAGCCGTGGTGTGCGTTTTCGCCGGAAAACGCGTTTTCGGCCGAAAACGTGTACGTTTGCACTTCCCCGCCACAGGGAAGCTGCTAGCCGGGAATTCTCTGCCTGGTTCTACCCGCTGCCCGGAACGCTACGCAGGGCAAAAGCGGTTCTCGTCCTCCGTGCTTGCTTTTTCTCAGAAAGAGCCGTGGTGTGCGTTTTCGCCGGAAAACGCGTTTTCGGCCGAAAACGTGTACGTTTGCACTTCCCCGCCACAGGGAAGCTGCTAGCCGGGAATTCTCTGCCTGGTTCTACCCGCTGCCCGGAACGCTACGCAGGGCAAAAGCGGTTCTCGTCCTCCGTGCTTGCTTTTTCTCAGAAAGAGCCGTGGTGTGCGTTTTCGCCGGAAAACGCGTTTTCGGCCGAAAACGTGTACGTTTGCACTTCCCCGCCACAGGGAAGCTGCTAGCCGGGAATTCTCTGCCTGGTTCTACCCGCTGCCCGGAACGCTACGCAGGGCAAAAGCGGTTCTCGTCCTCCGTGCTTGCTTTTTCTCAGAAAGAGCCGTGGTGTGCGTTTTCGCCGGAAAACGCGTTTTCGGCCGAAAACGTGTACGTTTGCACTTCCCCGCCACAGGGAAGCTGCTAGCCGGGAATTCTCTGCCTGGTTCTACCCGCTGCCCGGAACGCTACGCAGGGCAAAAGCGGTTCTCGTCCTCCGTGCTTGCTTTTTCTCAGAAAGAGCCGTGGTGTGCGTTTTCGCCGGAAAACGCGTTTTCGGCCGAAAACGTGTACGTTTGCACTTCCCCGCCACAGGGAAGCTGCTAGCCGGGAATTCTCTGCCTGGTTCTACCCGCTGCCCGGAACGCTACGCAGGGCAAAAGCGGTTCTCGTCCTCCGTGCTTGCTTTTTCTCAGAAAGAGCCGTGGTGTGCGTTTTCGCCGGAAAACGCGTTTTCGGCCGAAAACGTGTACGTTTGCACTTCCCCGCCACAGGGAAGCTGCTAGCCGGGAATTCTCTGCCTGGTTCTACCCGCTGCCCGGAACGCTACGCAGGGCAAAAGCGGTTCTCGTCCTCCGTGCTTGCTTTTTCTCAGAAAGAGCCGTGGTGTGCGTTTTCGCCGGAAAACGCGTTTTCGGCCGAAAACGTGTACGTTTGCACTTCCCCGCCACAGGGAAGCTGCTAGCCGGGAATTCTCTGCCTGGTTCTACCCGCTGCCCGGAACGCTACGCAGGGCAAAAGCGGTTCTCGTCCTCCGTGCTTGCTTTTTCTCAGAAAGAGCCGTGGTGTGCGTTTTCGCCGGAAAACGCGTTTTCGGCCGAAAACGTGTACGTTTGCACTTCCCCGCCACAGGGAAGCTGCTAGCCGGGAATTCTCTGCCTGGTTCTACCCGCTGCCCGGAACGCTACGCAGGGCAAAAGCGGTTCTCGTCCTCCGTGCTTGCTTTTTCTCAGAAAGAGCCGTGGTGTGCGTTTTCGCCGGAAAACGCGTTTTCGGCCGAAAACGTGTACGTTTGCACTTCCCCGCCACAGGGAAGCTGCTAGCCGGGAATTCTCTGCCTGGTTCTACCCGCTGCCCGGAACGCTACGCAGGGCAAAAGCGGTTCTCGTCCTCCGTGCTTGCTTTTTCTCAGAAAGAGCCGTGGTGTGCGTTTTCGCCGGAAAACGCGTTTTCGGCCGAAAACGTGTACGTTTGCACTTCCCCGCCACAGGGAAGCTGCTAGCCGGGAATTCTCTGCCTGGTTCTACCCGCTGCCCGGAACGCTACGCAGGGCAAAAGCGGTTCTCGTCCTCCGTGCTTGCTTTTTCTCAGAAAGAGCCGTGGTGTGCGTTTTCGCCGGAAAACGCGTTTTCGGCCGAAAACGTGTACGTTTGCACTTCCCCGCCACAGGGAAGCTGCTAGCCGGGAATTCTCTGCCTGGTTCTACCCGCTGCCCGGAACGCTACGCAGGGCAAAAGCGGTTCTCGTCCTCCGTGCTTGCTTTTTCTCAGAAAGAGCCGTGGTGTGCGTTTTCGCCGGAAAACGCGTTTTCGGCCGAAAACGTGTACGTTTGCACTTCCCCGCCACAGGGAAGCTGCTAGCCGGGAATTCTCTGCCTGGTTCTACCCGCTGCCCGGAACGCTACGCAGGGCAAAAGCGGTTCTCGTCCTCCGTGCTTGCTTTTTCTCAGAAAGAGCCGTGGTGTGCGTTTTCGCCGGAAAACGCGTTTTCGGCCGAAAACGTGTACGTTTGCACTTCCCCGCCACAGGGAAGCTGCTAGCCGGGAATTCTCTGCCTGGTTCTACCCGCTGCCCGGAACGCTACGCAGGGCAAAAGCGGTTCTCGTCCTCCGTGCTTGCTTTTTCTCAGAAAGAGCCGTGGTGTGCGTTTTCGCCGGAAAACGCGTTTTCGGCCGAAAACGTGTACGTTTGCACTTCCCCGCCACAGGGAAGCTGCTAGCCGGGAATTCTCTGCCTGGTTCTACCCGCTGCCCGGAACGCTACGCAGGGCAAAAGCGGTTCTCGTCCTCCGTGCTTGCTTTTTCTCAGAAAGAGCCGTGGTGTGCGTTTTCGCCGGAAAACGCGTTTTCGGCCGAAAACGTGTACGTTTGCACTTCCCCGCCACAGGGAAGCTGCTAGCCGGGAATTCTCTGCCTGGTTCTACCCGCTGCCCGGAACGCTACGCAGGGCAAAAGCGGTTCTCGTCCTCCGTGCTTGCTTTTTCTCAGAAAGAGCCGTGGTGTGCGTTTTCGCCGGAAAACGCGTTTTCGGCCGAAAACGTGTACGTTTGCACTTCCCCGCCACAGGGAAGCTGCTAGCCGGGAATTCTCTGCCTGGTTCTACCCGCTGCCCGGAACGCTACGCAGGGCAAAAGCGGTTCTCGTCCTCCGTGCTTGCTTTTTCTCAGAAAGAGCCGTGGTGTGCGTTTTCGCCGGAAAACGCGTTTTCGGCCGAAAACGTGTACGTTTGCACTTCCCCGCCACAGGGAAGCTGCTAGCCGGGAATTCTCTGCCTGGTTCTACCCGCTGCCCGGAACGCTACGCAGGGCAAAAGCGGTTCTCGTCCTCCGTGCTTGCTTTTTCTCAGAAAGAGCCGTGGTGTGCGTTTTCGCCGGAAAACGCGTTTTCGGCCGAAAACGTGTACGTTTGCACTTCCCCGCCACAGGGAAGCTGCTAGCCGGGAATTCTCTGCCTGGTTCTACCCGCTGCCCGGAACGCTACGCAGGGCAAAAGCGGTTCTCGTCCTCCGTGCTTGCTTTTTCTCAGAAAGAGCCGTGGTGTGCGTTTTCGCCGGAAAACGCGTTTTCGGCCGAAAACGTGTACGTTTGCACTTCCCCGCCACAGGGAAGCTGCTAGCCGGGAATTCTCTGCCTGGTTCTACCCGCTGCCCGGAACGCTACGCAGGGCAAAAGCGGTTCTCGTCCTCCGTGCTTGCTTTTTCTCAGAAAGAGCCGTGGTGTGCGTTTTCGCCGGAAAACGCGTTTTCGGCCGAAAACGTGTACGTTTGCACTTCCCCGCCACAGGGAAGCTGCTAGCCGGGAATTCTCTGCCTGGTTCTACCCGCTGCCCGGAACGCTACGCAGGGCAAAAGCGGTTCTCGTCCTCCGTGCTTGCTTTTTCTCAGAAAGAGCCGTGGTGTGCGTTTTCGCCGGAAAACGCGTTTTCGGCCGAAAACGTGTACGTTTGCACTTCCCCGCCACAGGGAAGCTGCTAGCCGGGAATTCTCTGCCTGGTTCTACCCGCTGCCCGGAACGCTACGCAGGGCAAAAGCGGTTCTCGTCCTCCGTGCTTGCTTTTTCTCAGAAAGAGCCGTGGTGTGCGTTTTCGCCGGAAAACGCGTTTTCGGCCGAAAACGTGTACGTTTGCACTTCCCCGCCACAGGGAAGCTGCTAGCCGGGAATTCTCTGCCTGGTTCTACCCGCTGCCCGGAACGCTACGCAGGGCAAAAGCGGTTCTCGTCCTCCGTGCTTGCTTTTTCTCAGAAAGAGCCGTGGTGTGCGTTTTCGCCGGAAAACGCGTTTTCGGCCGAAAACGTGTACGTTTGCACTTCCCCGCCACAGGGAAGCTGCTAGCCGGGAATTCTCTGCCTGGTTCTACCCGCTGCCCGGAACGCTACGCAGGGCAAAAGCGGTTCTCGTCCTCCGTGCTTGCTTTTTCTCAGAAAGAGCCGTGGTGTGCGTTTTCGCCGGAAAACGCGTTTTCGGCCGAAAACGTGTACGTTTGCACTTCCCCGCCACAGGGAAGCTGCTAGCCGGGAATTCTCTGCCTGGTTCTACCCGCTGCCCGGAACGCTACGCAGGGCAAAAGCGGTTCTCGTCCTCCGTGCTTGCTTTTTCTCAGAAAGAGCCGTGGTGTGCGTTTTCGCCGGAAAACGCGTTTTCGGCCGAAAACGTGTACGTTTGCACTTCCCCGCCACAGGGAAGCTGCTAGCCGGGAATTCTCTGCCTGGTTCTACCCGCTGCCCGGAACGCTACGCAGGGCAAAAGCGGTTCTCGTCCTCCGTGCTTGCTTTTTCTCAGAAAGCGCCGTGGTGTGCGTTTTCGCCGGAAAACGCGTTTTCGGCCGAAAACGTGTACGTTTGCACTTCCCCGCCACAGGGAAGCTGCTAGCCGGGAATTCTCTGCCTGGTTCTACCCGCTGCCCGGAACGCTACGCAGGGCAAAAGCGGTTCTCGTCCTCCGTGCTTGCTTTTTCTCAGAAAGAGCCGTGGTGTGCGTTTTCGCCGGAAAACGCGTTTTCGGCCGAAAACGTGTACGTTTGCACTTCCCCGCCACAGGGAAGCTGCTAGCCGGGAATTCTCTGCCTGGTTCTACCCGCTGCCCGGAACGCTACGCAGGGCAAAAGCGGTTCTCGTCCTCCGTGCTTGCTTTTTCTCAGAAAGAGCCGTGGTGTGCGTTTTCGCCGGAAAACGCGTTTTCGGCCGAAAACGTGTACGTTTGCACTTCCCCGCCACAGGGAAGCTGCTAGCCGGGAATTCTCTGCCTGGTTCTACCCGCTGCCCGGAACGCTACGCAGGGCAAAAGCGGTTCTCGTCCTCCGTGCTTGCTTTTTCTCAGAAAGAGCCGTGGTGTGCGTTTTCGCCGGAAAACGCGTTTTCGGCCGAAAACGTGTACGTTTGCACTTCCCCGCCACAGGGAAGCTGCTAGCCGGGAATTCTCTGCCTGGTTCTACCCGCTGCCCGGAACGCTACGCAGGGCAAAAGCGGTTCTCGTCCTCCGTGCTTGCTTTTTCTCAGAAAGAGCCGTGGTGTGCGTTTTCGCCGGAAAACGCGTTTTCGGCCGAAAACGTGTACGTTTGCACTTCCCCGCCACAGGGAAGCTGCTAGCCGGGAATTCTCTGCCTGGTTCTACCCGCTGCCCGGAACGCTACGCAGGGCAAAAGCGGTTCTCGTCCTCCGTGCTTGCTTTTTCTCAGAAAGAGCCGTGGTGTGCGTTTTCGCCGGAAAACGCGTTTTCGGCCGAAAACGTGTACGTTTGCACTTCCCCGCCACAGGGAAGCTGCTAGCCGGGAATTCTCTGCCTGGTTCTACCCGCTGCCCGGAACGCTACGCAGGGCAAAAGCGGTTCTCGTCCTCCGTGCTTGCTTTTTCTCAGAAAGAGCCGTGGTGTGCGTTTTCGCCGGAAAACGCGTTTTCGGCCGAAAACGTGTACGTTTGCACTTCCCCGCCACAGGGAAGCTGCTAGCCGGGAATTCTCTGCCTGGTTCTACCCGCTGCCCGGAACGCTACGCAGGGCAAAAGCGGTTCTCGTCCTCCGTGCTTGCTTTTTCTCAGAAAGAGCCGTGGTGTGCGTTTTCGCCGGAAAACGCGTTTTCGGCCGAAAACGTGTACGTTTGCACTTCCCCGCCACAGGGAAGCTGCTAGCCGGGAATTCTCTGCCTGGTTCTACCCGCTGCCCGGAACGCTACGCAGGGCAAAAGCGGTTCTCGTCCTCCGTGCTTGCTTTTTCTCAGAAAGAGCCGTGGTGTGCGTTTTCGCCGGAAAACGCGTTTTCGGCCGAAAACGTGTACGTTTGCACTTCCCCGCCACAGGGAAGCTGCTAGCCGGGAATTCTCTGCCTGGTTCTACCCGCTGCCCGGAACGCTACGCAGGGCAAAAGCGGTTCTCGTCCTCCGTGCTTGCTTTTTCTCAGAAAGAGCCGTGGTGTGCGTTTTCGCCGGAAAACGCGTTTTCGGCCGAAAACGTGTACGTTTGCACTTCCCCGCCACAGGGAAGCTGCTAGCCGGGAATTCTCTGCCTGGTTCTACCCGCTGCCCGGAACGCTACGCAGGGCAAAAGCGGTTCTCGTCCTCCGTGCTTGCTTTTTCTCAGAAAGAGCCGTGGTGTGCGTTTTCGCCGGAAAACGCGTTTTCGGCCGAAAACGTGTACGTTTGCACTTCCCCGCCACAGGGAAGCTGCTAGCCGGGAATTCTCTGCCTGGTTCTACCCGCTGCCCGGAACGCTACGCAGGGCAAAAGCGGTTCTCGTCCTCCGTGCTTGCTTTTTCTCAGAAAGAGCCGTGGTGTGCGTTTTCGCCGGAAAACGCGTTTTCGGCCGAAAACGTGTACGTTTGCACTTCCCCGCCACAGGGAAGCTGCTAGCCGGGAATTCTCTGCCTGGTTCTACCCGCTGCCCGGAACGCTACGCAGGGCAAAAGCGGTTCTCGTCCTCCGTGCTTGCTTTTTCTCAGAAAGAGCCGTGGTGTGCGTTTTCGCCGGAAAACGCGTTTTCGGCCGAAAACGTGTACGTTTGCACTTCCCCGCCACAGGGAAGCTGCTAGCCGGGAATTCTCTGCCTGGTTCTACCCGCTGCCCGGAACGCTACGCAGGGCAAAAGCGGTTCTCGTCCTCCGTGCTTGCTTTTTCTCAGAAAGAGCCGTGGTGTGCGTTTTCGCCGGAAAACGCGTTTTCGGCCGAAAACGTGTACGTTTGCACTTCCCCGCCACAGGGAAGCTGCTAGCCGGGAATTCTCTGCCTGGTTCTACCCGCTGCCCGGAACGCTACGCAGGGCAAAAGCGGTTCTCGTCCTCCGTGCTTGCTTTTTCTCAGAAAGAGCCGTGGTGTGCGTTTTCGCCGGAAAACGCGTTTTCGGCCGAAAACGTGTACGTTTGCACTTCCCCGCCACAGGGAAGCTGCTAGCCGGGAATTCTCTGCCTGGTTCTACCCGCTGCCCGGAACGCTACGCAGGGCAAAAGCGGTTCTCGTCCTCCGTGCTTGCTTTTTCTCAGAAAGCGCCGTGGTGTGCGTTTTCGCCGGAAAACGCGTTTTCGGCCGAAAACGTGTACGTTTGCACTTCCCCGCCACAGGGAAGCTGCTAGCCGGGAATTCTCTGCCTGGTTCTACCCGCTGCCCGGAACGCTACGCAGGGCAAAAGCGGTTCTCGTCCTCCGTGCTTGCTTTTTCTCAGAAAGAGCCGTGGTGTGCGTTTTCGCCGGAAAACGCGTTTTCGGCCGAAAACGTGTACGTTTGCACTTCCCCGCCACAGGGAAGCTGCTAGCCGGGAATTCTCTGCCTGGTTCTACCCGCTGCCCGGAACGCTACGCAGGGCAAAAGCGGTTCTCGTCCTCCGTGCTTGCTTTTTCTCAGAAAGAGCCGTGGTGTGCGTTTTCGCCGGAAAACGCGTTTTCGGCCGAAAACGTGTACGTTTGCACTTCCCCGCCACAGGGAAGCTGCTAGCCGGGAATTCTCTGCCTGGTTCTACCCGCTGCCCGGAACGCTACGCAGGGCAAAAGCGGTTCTCGTCCTCCGTGCTTGCTTTTTCTCAGAAAGAGCCGTGGTGTGCGTTTTCGCCGGAAAACGCGTTTTCGGCCGAAAACGTGTACGTTTGCACTTCCCCGCCACAGGGAAGCTGCTAGCCGGGAATTCTCTGCCTGGTTCTACCCGCTGCCCGGAACGCTACGCAGGGCAAAAGCGGTTCTCGTCCTCCGTGCTTGCTTTTTCTCAGAAAGAGCCGTGGTGTGCGTTTTCGCCGGAAAACGCGTTTTCGGCCGAAAACGTGTACGTTTGCACTTCCCCGCCACAGGGAAGCTGCTAGCCGGGAATTCTCTGCCTGGTTCTACCCGCTGCCCGGAACGCTACGCAGGGCAAAAGCGGTTCTCGTCCTCCGTGCTTGCTTTTTCTCAGAAAGAGCCGTGGTGTGCGTTTTCGCCGGAAAACGCGTTTTCGGCCGAAAACGTGTACGTTTGCACTTCCCCGCCACAGGGAAGCTGCTAGCCGGGAATTCTCTGCCTGGTTCTACCCGCTGCCCGGAACGCTACGCAGGGCAAAAGCGGTTCTCGTCCTCCGTGCTTGCTTTTTCTCAGAAAGAGCCGTGGTGTGCGTTTTCGCCGGAAAACGCGTTTTCGGCCGAAAACGTGTACGTTTGCACTTCCCCGCCACAGGGAAGCTGCTAGCCGGGAATTCTCTGCCTGGTTCTACCCGCTGCCCGGAACGCTACGCAGGGCAAAAGCGGTTCTCGTCCTCCGTGCTTGCTTTTTCTCAGAAAGAGCCGTGGTGTGCGTTTTCGCCGGAAAACGCGTTTTCGGCCGAAAACGTGTACGTTTGCACTTCCCCGCCACAGGGAAGCTGCTAGCCGGGAATTCTCTGCCTGGTTCTACCCGCTGCCCGGAACGCTACGCAGGGCAAAAGCGGTTCTCGTCCTCCGTGCTTGCTTTTTCTCAGAAAGAGCCGTGGTGTGCGTTTTCGCCGGAAAACGCGTTTTCGGCCGAAAACGTGTACGTTTGCACTTCCCCGCCACAGGGAAGCTGCTAGCCGGGAATTCTCTGCCTGGTTCTACCCGCTGCCCGGAACGCTACGCAGGGCAAAAGCGGTTCTCGTCCTCCGTGCTTGCTTTTTCTCAGAAAGAGCCGTGGTGTGCGTTTTCGCCGGAAAACGCGTTTTCGGCCGAAAACGTGTACGTTTGCACTTCCCCGCCACAGGGAAGCTGCTAGCCGGGAATTCTCTGCCTGGTTCTACCCGCTGCCCGGAACGCTACGCAGGGCAAAAGCGGTTCTCGTCCTCCGTGCTTGCTTTTTCTCAGAAAGAGCCGTGGTGTGCGTTTTCGCCGGAAAACGCGTTTTCGGCCGAAAACGTGTACGTTTGCACTTCCCCGCCACAGGGAAGCTGCTAGCCGGGAATTCTCTGCCTGGTTCTACCCGCTGCCCGGAACGCTACGCAGGGCAAAAGCGGTTCTCGTCCTCCGTGCTTGCTTTTTCTCAGAAAGAGCCGTGGTGTGCGTTTTCGCCGGAAAACGCGTTTTCGGCCGAAAACGTGTACGTTTGCACTTCCCCGCCACAGGGAAGCTGCTAGCCGGGAATTCTCTGCCTGGTTCTACCCGCTGCCCGGAACGCTACGCAGGGCAAAAGCGGTTCTCGTCCTCCGTGCTTGCTTTTTCTCAGAAAGAGCCGTGGTGTGCGTTTTCGCCGGAAAACGCGTTTTCGGCCGAAAACGTGTACGTTTGCACTTCCCCGCCACAGGGAAGCTGCTAGCCGGGAATTCTCTGCCTGGTTCTACCCGCTGCCCGGAACGCTACGCAGGGCAAAAGCGGTTCTCGTCCTCCGTGCTTGCTTTTTCTCAGAAAGAGCCGTGGTGTGCGTTTTCGCCGGAAAACGCGTTTTCGGCCGAAAACGTGTACGTTTGCACTTCCCCGCCACAGGGAAGCTGCTAGCCGGGAATTCTCTGCCTGGTTCTACCCGCTGCCCGGAACGCTACGCAGGGCAAAAGCGGTTCTCGTCCTCCGTGCTTGCTTTTTCTCAGAAAGAGCCGTGGTGTGCGTTTTCGCCGGAAAACGCGTTTTCGGCCGAAAACGTGTACGTTTGCACTTCCCCGCCACAGGGAAGCTGCTAGCCGGGAATTCTCTGCCTGGTTCTACCCGCTGCCCGGAACGCTACGCAGGGCAAAAGCGGTTCTCGTCCTCCGTGCTTGCTTTTTCTCAGAAAGAGCCGTGGTGTGCGTTTTCGCCGGAAAACGCGTTTTCGGCCGAAAACGTGTACGTTTGCACTTCCCCGCCACAGGGAAGCTGCTAGCCGGGAATTCTCTGCCTGGTTCTACCCGCTGCCCGGAACGCTACGCAGGGCAAAAGCGGTTCTCGTCCTCCGTGCTTGCTTTTTCTCAGAAAGAGCCGTGGTGTGCGTTTTCGCCGGAAAACGCGTTTTCGGCCGAAAACGTGTACGTTTGCACTTCCCCGCCACAGGGAAGCTGCTAGCCGGGAATTCTCTGCCTGGTTCTACCCGCTGCCCGGAACGCTACGCAGGGCAAAAGCGGTTCTCGTCCTCCGTGCTTGCTTTTTCTCAGAAAGAGCCGTGGTGTGCGTTTTCGCCGGAAAACGCGTTTTCGGCCGAAAACGTGTACGTTTGCACTTCCCCGCCACAGGGAAGCTGCTAGCCGGGAATTCTCTGCCTGGTTCTACCCGCTGCCCGGAACGCTACGCAGGGCAAAAGCGGTTCTCGTCCTCCGTGCTTGCTTTTTCTCAGAAAGAGCCGTGGTGTGCGTTTTCGCCGGAAAACGCGTTTTCGGCCGAAAACGTGTACGTTTGCACTTCCCCGCCACAGGGAAGCTGCTAGCCGGGAATTCTCTGCCTGGTTCTACCCGCTGCCCGGAACGCTACGCAGGGCAAAAGCGGTTCTCGTCCTCCGTGCTTGCTTTTTCTCAGAAAGAGCCGTGGTGTGCGTTTTCGCCGGAAAACGCGTTTTCGGCCGAAAACGTGTACGTTTGCACTTCCCCGCCACAGGGAAGCTGCTAGCCGGGAATTCTCTGCCTGGTTCTACCCGCTGCCCGGAACGCTACGCAGGGCAAAAGCGGTTCTCGTCCTCCGTGCTTGCTTTTTCTCAGAAAGAGCCGTGGTGTGCGTTTTCGCCGGAAAACGCGTTTTCGGCCGAAAACGTGTACGTTTGCACTTCCCCGCCACAGGGAAGCTGCTAGCCGGGAATTCTCTGCCTGGTTCTACCCGCTGCCCGGAACGCTACGCAGGGCAAAAGCGGTTCTCGTCCTCCGTGCTTGCTTTTTCTCAGAAAGAGCCGTGGTGTGCGTTTTCGCCGGAAAACGCGTTTTCGGCCGAAAACGTGTACGTTTGCACTTCCCCGCCACAGGGAAGCTGCTAGCCGGGAATTCTCTGCCTGGTTCTACCCGCTGCCCGGAACGCTACGCAGGGCAAAAGCGGTTCTCGTCCTCCGTGCTTGCTTTTTCTCAGAAAGAGCCGTGGTGTGCGTTTTCGCCGGAAAACGCGTTTTCGGCCGAAAACGTGTACGTTTGCACTTCCCCGCCACAGGGAAGCTGCTAGCCGGGAATTCTCTGCCTGGTTCTACCCGCTGCCCGGAACGCTACGCAGGGCAAAAGCGGTTCTCGTCCTCCGTGCTTGCTTTTTCTCAGAAAGAGCCGTGGTGTGCGTTTTCGCCGGAAAACGCGTTTTCGGCCGAAAACGTGTACGTTTGCACTTCCCCGCCACAGGGAAGCTGCTAGCCGGGAATTCTCTGCCTGGTTCTACCCGCTGCCCGGAACGCTACGCAGGGCAAAAGCGGTTCTCGTCCTCCGTGCTTGCTTTTTCTCAGAAAGAGCCGTGGTGTGCGTTTTCGCCGGAAAACGCGTTTTCGGCCGAAAACGTGTACGTTTGCACTTCCCCGCCACAGGGAAGCTGCTAGCCGGGAATTCTCTGCCTGGTTCTACCCGCTGCCCGGAACGCTACGCAGGGCAAAAGCGGTTCTCGTCCTCCGTGCTTGCTTTTTCTCAGAAAGAGCCGTGGTGTGCGTTTTCGCCGGAAAACGCGTTTTCGGCCGAAAACGTGTACGTTTGCACTTCCCCGCCACAGGGAAGCTGCTAGCCGGGAATTCTCTGCCTGGTTCTACCCGCTGCCCGGAACGCTACGCAGGGCAAAAGCGGTTCTCGTCCTCCGTGCTTGCTTTTTCTCAGAAAGAGCCGTGGTGTGCGTTTTCGCCGGAAAACGCGTTTTCGGCCGAAAACGTGTACGTTTGCACTTCCCCGCCACAGGGAAGCTGCTAGCCGGGAATTCTCTGCCTGGTTCTACCCGCTGCCCGGAACGCTACGCAGGGCAAAAGCGGTTCTCGTCCTCCGTGCTTGCTTTTTCTCAGAAAGAGCCGTGGTGTGCGTTTTCGCCGGAAAACGCGTTTTCGGCCGAAAACGTGTACGTTTGCACTTCCCCGCCACAGGGAAGCTGCTAGCCGGGAATTCTCTGCCTGGTTCTACCCGCTGCCCGGAACGCTACGCAGGGCAAAAGCGGTTCTCGTCCTCCGTGCTTGCTTTTTCTCAGAAAGAGCCGTGGTGTGCGTTTTCGCCGGAAAACGCGTTTTCGGCCGAAAACGTGTACGTTTGCACTTCCCCGCCACAGGGAAGCTGCTAGCCGGGAATTCTCTGCCTGGTTCTACCCGCTGCCCGGAACGCTACGCAGGGCAAAAGCGGTTCTCGTCCTCCGTGCTTGCTTTTTCTCAGAAAGAGCCGTGGTGTGCGTTTTCGCCGGAAAACGCGTTTTCGGCCGAAAACGTGTACGTTTGCACTTCCCCGCCACAGGGAAGCTGCTAGCCGGGAATTCTCTGCCTGGTTCTACCCGCTGCCCGGAACGCTACGCAGGGCAAAAGCGGTTCTCGTCCTCCGTGCTTGCTTTTTCTCAGAAAGAGCCGTGGTGTGCGTTTTCGCCGGAAAACGCGTTTTCGGCCGAAAACGTGTACGTTTGCACTTCCCCGCCACAGGGAAGCTGCTAGCCGGGAATTCTCTGCCTGGTTCTACCCGCTGCCCGGAACGCTACGCAGGGCAAAAGCGGTTCTCGTCCTCCGTGCTTGCTTTTTCTCAGAAAGAGCCGTGGTGTGCGTTTTCGCCGGAAAACGCGTTTTCGGCCGAAAACGTGTACGTTTGCACTTCCCCGCCACAGGGAAGCTGCTAGCCGGGAATTCTCTGCCTGGTTCTACCCGCTGCCCGGAACGCTACCCTCCTCCGTGCTTGCTTTTTGTCAGAAAGAGCCGTGGTGTGCGTTTTCGCCGGAAAACGCGTTTTCGGCCGAAAACGTGTACGTTTGCACTTCCCCGCCACAGGGAAGCTGCTAGCCGGTAATTCTCTGCCTGGTTCTACCCGCTGCCCGGAACGCTACGCAGGGCAAAAGCGGTTCTCGTCCTCCGTGCTTGCTTTTTCTCAGAAAGAGCCGTGGTGTGCGTTTTCGCCGGAAAACGCGTTTTCGGCCGAAAACGTGTACGTTTGCACTTCCCCGCCACAGGGAAGCTGCTAGCCGGGAATTCTCTGCCTGGTTCTACCCGCTGCCCGGAACGCTACGCAGGGCAAAAGCGGTTCTCGTCCTCCGTGCTTGCTTTTTCTCAGAAAGAGCCGTGGTGTGCGTTTTCGCCGGAAAACGCGTTTTCGGCCGAAAACCACTTCCCCGCCACAGGGAAGCTGCTAGCCGGGAATTCTCTGCCTGGTTCTACCCGCTGCCCGGAACGCTACGCAGGGCAAAAGCGGTTCTCGTCCTCCGCGCTTGCTTTTTCTCAGAAAGAGCCGTGGTGTGCGTTTTCGCCGGAAAACGCGTTTTCGGCCGAAAACGTGTACGTTTGCACTTCCCCGCCACAGGGAAGCTGCTAGCCGGGAATTCTCTGCCTGCTTCTACCCGCTGCCCGGAACGCTACGCAGGGCAAAAGCGGTTCTCGTCCTCCGTGCTTGCTTTTTCTCAGAAAGAGCCGTGGTGTGCCTTTTCGCCGGAAAACGCGTTTTCGGCCGAAAACGTGTACGTTTGCACTTCCCCGCCACAGGGAAGCTGCTAGCCGGGAATTCTCTGCCTGGTTCTACCCGCTGCCCGGAACGCTACGCAGGGCAAAAGCGGTTCTCGTCCTCCGTGCTTGCTTTTTCTCAGAAAGAGCCGTGGTGTGCGTTTTCGCCGGAAAACGCGTTTTCGGCCGAAAACGTGTACGTTTGCACTTCCCCGCCACAGGGAAGCTGCTAGCCGGGAATTCTCTGCCTGGTTCTACCCGCTGCCCGGAACGCTACGCAGGGCAAAAGCGGTTCTCGTCCTCCGTGCTTGCTTTTTCTCAGAAAGAGCCGTGGTGTGCGTTTTCGCCGGAAAACGCGTTTTCGGCCGAAAACGTGTACGTTTGCACTTCCCCGCCACAGGGAAGCTGCTAGCCGGGAATTCTCTGCCTGGTTCTACCCGCTGCCCGGAACGCTACGCAGGGCAAAAGCGGTTCTCGTCCTCCGTGCTTGCTTTTTCTCAGAAAGAGCCGTGGTGTGCCTTTTCGCCGGAAAACGCGTTTTCGGCCGAAAACGTGTACGTTTGCACTTCCCCGCCACAGGGAAGCTGCTAGCCGGGAATTCTCTGCCTGGTTCTACCCGCTGCCCGGAACGCTACGCAGGGCAAAAGCGGTTCTCGTCCTCCGTGCTTGCTTTTTCTCAGAAAGAGCCGTGGTGTGCGTTTTCGCCGGAAAACGCGTTTTCGGCCGAAAACGTGTACGTTTGCACTTCCCCGCCACAGGGAAGCTGCTAGCCGGGAATTCTCTGCCTGGTTCTACCGGCTGCCCGGAACGCTACGCAGGGCAAAAGCGGTTCTCGTCCTCCGTGCTTGCTTTTTCTCAGAAAGAGCCGTGGTGTGCGTTTTCGCCGGAAAACGCGTTTTCGGCCGAAAACGTGTACGTTTGCACTTCCCCGCCACAGGGAAGCTGCTAGCCGGGAATTCTCTGCCTGGTTCTACCCGCTGCCCGGAACGCTACGCAGGGCAAAAGCGGTTCTCGTCCTCGGTGCTTGCTTTTTCTCAGAAAGAGCCCTGGTGTGCGTTTTCGCCGGAAAACGCGTTTTCGGCCGAAAACGTGTACGTTTGCACTTCCCCGCCACAGGGAAGCTGCTAGCCGGGAATTCTCTGCCTGGTTCTACCCGGTGCCCGGAACGCTACGCAGGGCAAAAGCGGTTCTCGTCCTCCGTGCTTGCTTTTTCTCAGAAAGAGCCGTGGTGTGCCTTTTCGCCGGAAAACGCGTTTTCGGCCGAAAACGTGTACGTTTGCACTTCCCCGCCACAGGGAAGCTGCTAGCCGGGAATTCTCTGCCTGGTTCTACCCGCTGCCCGGAACGCTACGCAGGGCAAAAGCGGTTCTCGTCCTCCGTGCTTGCTTTTTCTCAGAAAGAGCCGTGGTGTGCGTTTTTGCCGGAAAACGCGTTTTCGGCCGAAAACGTGTACGTTTGCACTTCCCCGCCACAGGGAAGCTGCTAGCCGGGAATTCTCTGCCTGGTTCTACCCGCTGCCCGGAACGCTACGCAGGGCAAAAGCGGTTCTCGTCCTCCGTGCTTGCTTTTTCTCAGAAAGAGCCGTGGTGTGCGTTTTCGCCGGAAAACGCGTTTTCGGCCGAAAACGTGTACGTTTGCACTTCCCCGCCACAGGGAAGCTGCTAGCCGGGAATTCTCTGCCTGGTTCTACCCGCTGCCCGGAACGCTACGCAGGGCAATAGCGGTTCTCGTCCTCGGTGCTTGCTTTTTCTCAGAAAGAGCCGTGGTGTGCGTTTTCGCCGGAAAACGCGTTTTCGGCCGAAAACGTGTACGTTTGCACTTCCCCGCCACAGGGAAGCTGCTAGCCGGGAATTCTCTGCCTGCTTCTACCCGCTGCCCGGAACGCTACGCAGGGCAAAAGCGGTTCTCGTCCTCCGTGCTTGCTTTTTCTCAGAAAGAGCCGTGGTGTGCGTTTTCGCCGGAAAACGCGTTTTCGGCCGAAAACGTGTACGTTTGCACTTCCCCGCCACAGGGAAGCTGCTAGCCGGGAATTCTCTGCCTGGTTCTACCCGCTGCCCGGAACGCTACGCAGGGCAAAAGCGGTTCTCGTCCTCCGTGCTTGCTTTTTCTCAGAAAGAGCCGTGGTGTGCGTTTTCGCCGGAAAACGCGTTTTCGGCCGAAAACGTGTACGTTTGCACTTCCCCGCCACAGGGAAGCTGCTAGCCGGGAATTCTCTGCCTGGTTCTACCCGCTGCCCGGAACGCTACGCAGGGCAAAAGCGGTTCTCGTCCTCCGTGCTTGCTTTTTCTCAGAAAGAGCCGTGGTGTGCGTTTTCGCCGGAAAACGCGTTTTCGGCCGAAAACGTGTACGTTTGCACTTCCCCGCCACAGGGAAGCTGCTAGCCGGGAATTCTCTGCCTGGTTCTACCCGCTGCCCGGAACGCTACGCAGGGCAAAAGCGGTTCTCGTCCTCCGTGCTTGCTTTTTCTCAGAAAGAGCCGTGGTGTGCGTTTTCGCCGGAAAACGCGTTTTCGGCCGAAAACGTGTACGTTTGCACTTCCCCGCCACAGGGAAGCTGCTAGCCGGGAATTCTCTGCCTGGTTCTACCCGCTGCCCGGAACGTTATGCAGGGCAAAAGCGGTTCTCCTCCTCCGTGCTTGCTTTTTGTCAGAAAGAGCCGTGGTGTGCGTTTTCGCCGGAAAACGCGTTTTCGGCCGAAAACGTGTACGTTTGCACTTCCCCGCCACAGGGAAGCTGCTAGCCGGGAATTCTCTGCCTGGTTCTACCCGCTGCCCGGAACGCTACGCAGGGCAAAAGCGGTTCTCGTCCTCCGTGCTTGCTTTTTCTCAGAAAGAGCCGTGGTGTGCGTTTTCGCCGGAAAACGCGTTTTCGGCCGAAAACGTGTACGTTTGCACTTCCCCGCCACAGGGAAGCTGCTAGCCGGGAATTCTCTGCCTGGTTCTACCCGCTGCCCGGAACGCTACGCAGGGCAAAAGCGGTTCTCGTCCTCCGCGCTTGCTTTTTCTCAGAAAGAGCCGTGGTGTGCGTTTTCGCCGGAAAACGCGTTTTCGGCCGAAAACGTGTACGTTTGCACTTCCCCGCCACAGGGAAGCTGCTAGCCGGGAATTCTCTGCCTGCTTCTACCCGCTGCCCGGAACGCTACGCAGGGCAAAAGCGGTTCTCGTCCTCCGTGCTTGCTTTTTCTCAGAAAGAGCCGTGGTGTGCCTTTTCGCCGGAAAACGCGTTTTCGGCCGAAAACGTGTACGTTTGCACTTCCCCGCCACAGGGAAGCTGCTAGCCGGGAATTCTCTGCCTGGTTCTACCCGCTGCCCGGAACGCTACGCAGGGCAAAAGCGGTTCTCGTCCTCCGTGCTTGCTTTTTCTCAGAAAGAGCCGTGGTGTGCGTTTTCGCCGGAAAACGCGTTTTCGGCCGAAAACGTGTACGTTTGCACTTCCCCGCCACAGGGAAGCTGCTAGCCGGGAATTCTCTGCCTGGTTCTACCCGCTGCCCGGAACGCTACGCAGGGCAAAAGCGGTTCTCGTCCTCCGTGCTTGCTTTTTCTCAGAAAGAGCCGTGGTGTGCGTTTTCGCCGGAAAACGCGTTTTCGGCCGAAAACGTGTACGTTTGCACTTCCCCGCCACAGGGAAGCTGCTAGCCGGGAATTCTCTGCCTGGTTCTACCCGCTGCCCGGAACGCTACGCAGGGCAAAAGCGGTTCTCGTCCTCCGTGCTTGCTTTTTCTCAGAAAGAGCCGTGGTGTGCGTTTTCGCCGGAAAACGCGTTTTCGGCCGAAAACGTGTACGTTTGCACTTCCCCGCCACAGGGAAGCTGCTAGCCGGGAATTCTCTGCCTGGTTCTACCCGCTGCCCGGAACGCTACGCAGGGCAAAAGCGGTTCTCGTCCTCCGTGCTTGCTTTTTCTCAGAAAGAGCCGTGGTGTGCCTTTTCGCCGGAAAACGCGTTTTCGGCCGAAAACGTGTACGTTGCACTTCCCCGCCACAGGGAAGCTGCTAGCCGGGAATTCTCTGCCTGGTTCTACCCGCTGCCCGGAACGCTACGCAGGGCAAAAGCGGTTCTCGTCCTCCGTGCTTGCTTTTTCTCAGAAAGAGCCGTGGTGTGCGTTTTCGCCGGAAAACGCGTTTTCGGCCGAAAACGTGTACGTTTGCACTTCCCCGCCACAGGGAAGCTGCTAGCCGGGAATTCTCTGCCTGCTTCTACCCGCTGCCCGGAACGCTACGCAGGGCAAAAGCGGTTCTCGTCCTCCGTGCTTGCTTTTTCTCAGAAAGAGCCGTGGTGTGCCTTTTCGCCGGAAAACGCGTTTTCGGCCGAAAACGTGTACGTTTGCACTTCCCCGCCACAGGGAAGCTGCTAGCCGGGAATTCTCTGCCTGGTTCTACCCGCTGCCCGGAACGCTACGCAGGGCAAAAGCGGTTCTCGTCCTCCGTGCTTGCTTTTTCTCAGAAAGAGCCGTGGTGTGCCGTTTTCGCCGGAAAACGCGTTTTCGGCCGAAAACGTGTACGTTTGCACTTCCCCGCCACAGGGAAGCTGCTAGCCGGAATTCTCTGCCTGGTTCTACCCGCTGCCCGGAACGCTACGCAGGGCAAAAGCGGTTCTCGTCCTCCGTGCTTGCTTTTTCTCAGAAAGAGCCGTGGTGTGCCTTTTCGCCGGAAAACGCGTTTTCGGCCGAAAACGTGTACGTTTGCACTTCCCCGCCACAGGGAAGCTGCTAGCCGGGAATTCTCTGCCTGGTTCTACCCGCTGCCCGGAACGCTACGCAGGGCAAAAGCGGTTCTCGTCCTCCGTGCTTGCTTTTTCTCAGAAAGAGCCGTGGTGTGCGTTTTCGCCGGAAAACGCGTTTTCGGCCGAAAACGTGTACGTTTGCACTTCCCCGCCACAGGGAAGCTGCTAGCCGGGAATTCTCTGCCTGGTTCTACCCGCTGCCCGGAACGCTACGCAGGGCAAAAGCGGTTCTCGTCCTCCGTGCTTGCTTTTTCTCAGAAAGAGCCGTGGTGTGCGTTTTCGCCGGAAAACGCGTTTTCGGCCGAAAACGTGTACGTTTGCACTTCCCCGCCACAGGGAAGCTGCTAGCCGGGAATTCTCTGCCTGGTTCTACCCGCTGCCCGGAACGCTACGCAGGGCAAAAGCGGTTCTCGTCCTCCGTGCTTGCTTTTTCTCAGAAAGAGCCGTGGTGTGCGTTTTCGCCGGAAAACGCGTTTTCGGCCGAAAACGTGTACGTTTGCACTTCCCCGCCACAGGGAAGCTGCTAGCCGGGAATTCTCTGCCTGGTTCTACCCGCTGCCCGGAACGCTACGCAGGGCAAAAGCGGTTCTCGTCCTCCGTGCTTGCTTTTTCTCAGAAAGAGCCGTGGTGTGCGTTTTCGCCGGAAAACGCGTTTTCGGCCGAAAACGTGTACGTTTGCACTTCCCCGCCACAGGGAAGCTGCTAGCCGGGAATTCTCTGCCTGGTTCTACCCGCTGCCCGGAACGCTACGCAGGGCAAAAGCGGTTCTCGTCCTCCGTGCTTGCTTTTTCTCAGAAAGAGCCGTGGTGTGCGTTTTCGCCGGAAAACGCGTTTTCGGCCGAAAACGTGTACGTTTGCACTTCCCCGCCACAGGGAAGCTGCTAGCCGGGAATTCTCTGCCTGGTTCTACCCGCTGCCCGGAACGCTACGCAGGGCAAAAGCGGTTCTCGTCCTCCGTGCTTGCTTTTTCTCAGAAAGAGCCGTGGTGTGCGTTTTCGCCGGAAAACGCGTTTTCGGCCGAAAACGTGTACGTTTGCACTTCCCCGCCACAGGGAAGCTGCTAGCCGGGAATTCTCTGCCTGGTTCTACCCGCTGCCCGGAACGCTACGCAGGGCAAAAGCGGTTCTCGTCCTCCGTGCTTGCTTTTTCTCAGAAAGAGCCGTGGTGTGCGTTTTCGCCGGAAAACGCGTTTTCGGCCGAAAACGTGTACGTTTGCACTTCCCCGCCACAGGGAAGCTGCTAGCCGGGAATTCTCTGCCTGGTTCTACCCGCTGCCCGGAACGCTACGCAGGGCAAAAGCGGTTCTCGTCCTCCGTGCTTGCTTTTTCTCAGAAAGAGCCGTGGTGTGCGTTTTCGCCGGAAAACGCGTTTTCGGCCGAAAACGTGTACGTTTGCACTTCCCCGCCACAGGGAAGCTGCTAGCCGGGAATTCTCTGCCTGGTTCTACCCGCTGCCCGGAACGCTACGCAGGGCAAAAGCGGTTCTCGTCCTCCGTGCTTGCTTTTTCTCAGAAAGAGCCGTGGTGTGCGTTTTCGCCGGAAAACGCGTTTTCGGCCGAAAACGTGTACGTTTGCACTTCCCCGCCACAGGGAAGCTGCTAGCCGGGAATTCTCTGCCTGGTTCTACCCGCTGCCCGGAACGCTACGCAGGGCAAAAGCGGTTCTCGTCCTCCGCGCTTGCTTTTTCTCAGAAAGAGCCGTGGTGTGCGTTTTCGCCGGAAAACGCGTTTTCGGCCGAAAACGTGTACGTTTGCACTTCCCCGCCACAGGGAAGCTGCTAGCCGGGAATTCTCTGCCTGCTTCTACCCGCTGCCCGGAACGCTACGCAGGGCAAAAGCGGTTCTCGTCCTCCGTGCTTGCTTTTTCTCAGAAAGAGCCGTGGTGTGCCTTTTCGCCGGAAAACGCGTTTTCGGCCGAAAACGTGTACGTTTGCACTTCCCCGCCACAGGGAAGCTGCTAGCCGGGAATTCTCTGCCTGGTTCTACCCGCTGCCCGGAACGCTACGCAGGGCAAAAGCGGTTCTCGTCCTCCGTGCTTGCTTTTTCTCAGAAAGAGCCGTGGTGTGCGTTTTCGCCGGAAAACGCGTTTTCGGCCGAAAACGTGTACGTTTGCACTTCCCCGCCACAGGGAAGCTGCTAGCCGGGAATTCTCTGCCTGGTTCTACCCGCTGCCCGGAACGCTACGCAGGGCAAAAGCGGTTCTCGTCCTCCGTGCTTGCTTTTTCTCAGAAAGAGCCGTGGTGTGCGTTTTCGCCGGAAAACGCGTTTTCGGCCGAAAACGTGTACGTTTGCACTTCCCCGCCACAGGGAAGCTGCTAGCCGGGAATTCTCTGCCTGGTTCTACCCGCTGCCCGGAACGCTACGCAGGGCAAAAGCGGTTCTCGTCCTCCGTGCTTGCTTTTTCTCAGAAAGAGCCGTGGTGTGCGTTTTCGCCGGAAAACGCGTTTTCGGCCGAAAACGTGTACGTTTGCACTTCCCCGCCACAGGGAAGCTGCTAGCCGGGAATTCTCTGCCTGGTTCTACCCGCTGCCCGGAACGCTACGCAGGGCAAAAGCGGTTCTCGTCCTCCGTGCTTGCTTTTTCTCAGAAAGAGCCGTGGTGTGCCTTTTCGCCGGAAAACGCGTTTTCGGCCGAAAACGTGTACGCTTGCACTTCCCCGCCACAGGGAAGCTGCTAGCCGGGAATTCTCTGCCTGGTTCTACCCGCTGCCCGGAACGCTACGCAGGGCAAAAGCGGTTCTCGTCCTCCGCGCTTGCTTTTTCTCAGAAAGAGCCGTGGTGTGCGTTTTCGCCGGAAAACGCGTTTTCGGCCGAAAACGTGTACGTTTGCACTTCCCCGCCACAGGGAAGCTGCTAGCCGGGAATTCTCTGCCTGCTTCTACCCGCTGCCCGGAACGCTACGCAGGGCAAAAGCGGTTCTCGTCCTCCGTGCTTGCTTTTTCTCAGAAAGAGCCGTGGTGTGCGTTTTCGCCGGAAAACGCGTTTTCGGCCGAAAACGTGTACGTTTGCACTTCCCCGCCACAGGGAAGCTGCTAGCCGGGAATTCTCTGCCTGGTTCTACCCGCTGCCCGGAACGCTACGCAGGGCAAAAGCGGTTCTCGTCCTCCGTGCTTGCTTTTTCTCAGAAAGAGCCGTGGTGTGCGTTTTCGCCGGAAAACGCGTTTTCGGCCGAAAACGTGTACGTTTGCACTTCCCCGCCACAGGGAAGCTGCTAGCCGGGAATTCTCTGCCTGGTTCTACCCGCTGCCCGGAACGCTACGCAGGGCAAAAGCGGTTCTCGTCCTCCGTGCTTGCTTTTTCTCAGAAAGAGCCGTGGTGTGCGTTTTCGCCGGAAAACGCGTTTTCGGCCGAAAACGTGTACGTTTGCACTTCCCCGCCACAGGGAAGCTGCTAGCCGGGAATTCTCTGCCTGGTTCTACCCGCTGCCCGGAACGCTACGCAGGGCAAAAGCGGTTCTCGTCCTCCGTGCTTGCTTTTTCTCAGAAAGAGCCGTGGTGTGCGTTTTCGCCGGAAAACGCGTTTTCGGCCGAAAACGTGTACGTTTGCACTTCCCCGCCACAGGGAAGCTGCTAGCCGGGAATTCTCTGCCTGGTTCTATGGTTCTACCCGCTGCCCGGAACGCTACGCAGGGCAAAAGCGGTTCTCGTCCTCCGTGCTTGCTTTTTCTCAGAAAGAGCCGTGGTGTGCGTTTTCGCCGGAAAACGCGTTTTCGGCCGAAAACGTGTACGTTTGCACTTCCCCGCCACAGGGAAGCTGCTAGCCGGGAATTCTCTGCCTGGTTCTACCCGCTGCCCGGAACGCTACGCAGGGCAAAAGCGGTTCTCGTCCTCCGTGCTTGCTTTTTCTCAGAAAGAGCCGTGGTGTGCGTTTTCGCCGGAAAACGCGTTTTCGGCCGAAAACGTGTACGTTTGCACTTCCCCGCCACAGGGAAGCTGCTAGCCGGGAATTCTCTGCCTGGTTCTACCCGCTGCCCGGAACGCTACGCAGGGCAAAAGCGGTTCTCGTCCTCCGTGCTTGCTTTTTCTCAGAAAGAGCCGTGGTGTGCGTTTTCGCCGGAAAACGCGTTTTCGGCCGAAAACGTGTACGTTTGCACTTCCCCGCCACAGGGAAGCTGCTAGCCGGGAATTCTCTGCCTGGTTCTACCCGCTGCCCGGAACGCTACGCAGGGCAAAAGCGGTTCTCGTCCTCCGTGCTTGCTTTTTCTCAGAAAGAGCCGTGGTGTGCGATTTCCCCGGAAAACGCGTTTTCGGCCGAAAACGTGTACGTTTGCACTTCCCCGCCACAGGGAAGCTGCTAGCCGGGAATTCTCTGCCTGGTTCTACCCGCTGCCCGGAACGCTACGCAGGGCAAAAGCGGTTCTCGTCCTCCGTGCTTGCTTTTTCTCAGAAAGAGCCGTGGTGTGCGTTTTCGCCGGAAAACGCGTTTTCGGCCGAAAACGTGTACGTTTGCACTTCCCCGCCACAGGGAAGCTGCTAGCCGGGAATTCTCTGCCTGGTTCTACCCGCTGCCCGGAACGCTACGCAGGGCAAAAGCGGTTCTCGTCCTCCGTGCTTGCTTTTTCTCAGAAAGAGCCGTGGTGTGCGTTTTCGCCGGAAAACGCGTTTTCGGCCGAAAACGTGTACGTTTGCACTTCCCCGCCACAGGGAAGCTGCTAGCCGGGAATTCTCTGCCTGGTTCTACCCGCTGCCCGGAACGCTACGCAGGGCAAAAGCGGTTCTCGTCCTCCGTGCTTGCTTTTTCTCAGAAAGAGCCGTGGTGTGCGTTTTCGCCGGAAAACGCGTTTTCGGCCGAAAACGTGTACGTTTGCACTTCCCCGCCACAGGGAAGCTGCTAGCCGGGAATTCTCTGCCTGGTTCTACCCGCTGCCCGGAACGCTACGCAGGGCAAAAGCGGTTCTCGTCCTCCGTGCTTGCTTTTTCTCAGAAAGAGCCGTGGTGTGCGTTTTCGCCGGAAAACGCGTTTTCGGCCGAAAACGTGTACGTTTGCACTTCCCCGCCACAGGGAAGCTGCTAGCCGGGAATTCTCTGCCTGGTTCTACCCGCTGCCCGGAACGCTACGCAGGGCAAAAGCGGTTCTCGTCCTCCGTGCTTGCTTTTTCTCAGAAAGAGCCGTGGTGTGCGTTTTCGCCGGAAAACGCGTTTTCGGCCGAAAACGTGTACGTTTGCACTTCCCCGCCACAGGGAAGCTGCTAGCCGGGAATTCTCTGCCTGGTTCTACCCGCTGCCCGGAACGCTACGCAGGGCAAAAGCGGTTCTCGTCCTCCGTGCTTGCTTTTTCTCAGAAAGAGCCGTGGTGTGCGTTTTCGCCGGAAAACGCGTTTTCGGCCGAAAACGTGTACGTTTGCACTTCCCCGCCACAGGGAAGCTGCTAGCCGGGAATTCTCTGCCTGGTTCTACCCGCTGCCCGGAACGCTACGCAGGGCAAAAGCGGTTCTCGTCCTCCGTGCTTGCTTTTTCTCAGAAAGAGCCGTGGTGTGCGTTTTCGCCGGAAAACGCGTTTTCGGCCGAAAACGTGTACGTTTGCACTTCCCCGCCACAGGGAAGCTGCTAGCCGGGAATTCTCTGCCTGGTTCTACCCGCTGCCCGGAACGCTACGCAGGGCAAAAGCGGTTCTCGTCCTCCGTGCTTGCTTTTTCTCAGAAAGAGCCGTGGTGTGCGTTTTCGCCGGAAAACGCGTTTTCGGCCGAAAACGTGTACGTTTGCACTTCCCCGCCACAGGGAAGCTGCTAGCCGGGAATTCTCTGCCTGGTTCTACCCGCTGCCCGGAACGCTACGCAGGGCAAAAGCGGTTCTCGTCCTCCGTGCTTGCTTTTTCTCAGAAAGAGCCGTGGTGTGCGTTTTCGCCGGAAAACGCGTTTTCGGCCGAAAACGTGTACGTTTGCACTTCCCCGCCACAGGGAAGCTGCTAGCCGGGAATTCTCTGCCTGGTTCTACCCGCTGCCCGGAACGCTACGCAGGGCAAAAGCGGTTCTCGTCCTCCGTGCTTGCTTTTTCTCAGAAAGAGCCGTGGTGTGCGTTTTCGCCGGAAAACGCGTTTTCGGCCGAAAACGTGTACGTTTGCACTTCCCCGCCACAGGGAAGCTGCTAGCCGGGAATTCTCTGCCTGGTTCTACCCGCTGCCCGGAACGCTACGCAGGGCAAAAGCGGTTCTCGTCCTCCGTGCTTGCTTTTTCTCAGAAAGAGCCGTGGTGTGCGATTTCGCCGGAAAACGCGTTTTCGGCCGAAAACGTGTACGTTTGCACTTCCCCGCCACAGGGAAGCTGCTAGCCGGGAATTCTCTGCCTGGTTCTACCCGCTGCCCGGAACGCTACGCAGGGCAAAAGCGGTTCTCGTCCTCCGTGCTTGCTTTTTCTCAGAAAGAGCCGTGGTGTGCGATTTCGCCGGAAAACGCGTTTTCGGCCGAAAACGTGTACGTTTGCACTTCCCCGCCACAGGGAAGCTGCTAGCCGGGAATTCTCTGCCTGGTTCTACCCGCTGCCCGGAACGCTACGCAGGGCAAAAGCGGTTCTCGTCCTCCGTGCTTGCTTTTTCTCAGAAAGAGCCGTGGTGTGCGTTTTCGCCGGAAAACGCGTTTTCGGCCGAAAACGTGTACGTTTGCACTTCCCCGCCACAGGGAAGCTGCTAGCCGGGAATTCTCTGCCTGGTTCTACCCGCTGCCCGGAACGCTACGCAGGGCAAAAGCGGTTCTCGTCCTCCGTGCTTGCTTTTTCTCAGAAAGAGCCGTGGTGTGCGATTTCGCCGGAAAACGCGTTTTCGGCCGAAAACGTGTACGTTTGCACTTCCCCGCCACAGGGAAGCTGCTAGCCGGGAATTCTCTGCCTGGTTCTACCCGCTGCCCGGAACGCTACGCAGGGCAAAAGCGGTTCTCGTCCTCCGTGCTTGCTTTTTCTCAGAAAGAGCCGTGGTGTGCGATTTCGCCGGAAAACGCGTTTTCGGCCGAAAACGTGTACGTTTGCACTTCCCCGCCACAGGGAAGCTGCTAGCCGGGAATTCTCTGCCTGGTTCTACCCGCTGCCCGGAACGCTACGCAGGGCAAAAGCGGTTCTCGTCCTCCGTGCTTGCTTTTTCTCAGAAAGAGCCGTGGTGTGCGTTTTCGCCGGAAAACGCGTTTTCGGCCGAAAACGTGTACGTTTGCACTTCCCCGCCACAGGGAAGCTGCTAGCCGGGAATTCTCTGCCTGGTTCTACCCGCTGCCCGGAACGCTACGCAGGGCAAAAGCGGTTCTCGTCCTCCGTGCTTGCTTTTTCTCAGAAAGAGCCGTGGTGTGCGTTTTCGCCGGAAAACGCGTTTTCGGCCGAAAACGTGTACGTTTGCACTTCCCCGCCACAGGGAAGCTGCTAGCCGGGAATTCTCTGCCTGGTTCTACCCGCTGCCCGGAACGCTACGCAGGGCAAAAGCGGTTCTCGTCCTCCGTGCTTGCTTTTTCTCAGAAAGAGCCGTGGTGTGCGATTTCGCCGGAAAACGCGTTTTCGGCCGAAAACGTGTACGTTTGCACTTCCCCGCCACAGGGAAGCTGCTAGCCGGGAATTCTCTGCCTGGTTCTACCCGCTGCCCGGAACGCTACGCAGGGCAAAAGCGGTTCTCGTCCTCCGTGCTTGCTTTTTCTCAGAAAGAGCCGTGGTGTGCGATTTCGCCGGAAAACGCGTTTTCGGCCGAAAACGTGTACGTTTGCACTTCCCCGCCACAGGGAAGCTGCTAGCCGGGAATTCTCTGCCTGGTTCTACCCGCTGCCCGGAACGCTACGCAGGGCAAAAGCGGTTCTCGTCCTCCGTGCTTGCTTTTTCTCAGAAAGAGCCGTGGTGTGCGATTTCGCCGGAAAACGCGTTTTCGGCCGAAAACGTGTACGTTTGCACTTCCCCGCCACAGGGAAGCTGCTAGCCGGGAATTCTCTGCCTGGTTCTACCCGCTGCCCGGAACGCTACGCAGGGCAAAAGCGGTTCTCGTCCTCCGTGCTTGCTTTTTCTCAGAAAGAGCCGTGGTGTGCGATTTCGCCGGAAAACGCGTTTTCGGCCGAAAACGTGTACGTTTGCACTTCCCCGCCACAGGGAAGCTGCTAGCCGGGAATTCTCTGCCTGGTTCTACCCGCTGCCCGGAACGCTACGCAGGGCAAAAGCGGTTCTCGTCCTCCGTGCTTGCTTTTTCTCAGAAAGAGCCGTGGTGTGCGATTTCGCCGGAAAACGCGTTTTCGGCCGAAAACGTGTACGTTTGCACTTCCCCGCCACAGGGAAGCTGCTAGCCGGGAATTCTCTGCCTGGTTCTACCCGCTGCCCGGAACGCTACGCAGGGCAAAAGCGGTTCTCGTCCTCCGTGCTTGCTTTTTCTCAGAAAGAGCCGTGGTGTGCGATTTCGCCGGAAAACGCGTTTTCGGCCGAAAACGTGTACGTTTGCACTTCCCCGCCACAGGGAAGCTGCTAGCCGGGAATTCTCTGCCTGGTTCTACCCGCTGCCCGGAACGCTACGCAGGGCAAAAGCGGTTCTCGTCCTCCGTGCTTGCTTTTTCTCAGAAAGAGCCGTGGTGTGCGTTTTCGCCGGAAAACGCGTTTTCGGCCGAAAACGTGTACGTTTGCACTTCCCCGCCACAGGGAAGCTGCTAGCCGGGAATTCTCTGCCTGGTTCTACCCGCTGCCCGGAACGCTACGCAGGGCAAAAGCGGTTCTCGTCCTCCGTGCTTGCTTTTTCTCAGAAAGAGCCGTGGTGTGCGATTTCGCCGGAAAACGCGTTTTCGGCCGAAAACGTGTACGTTTGCACTTCCCCGCCACAGGGAAGCTGCTAGCCGGGAATTCTCTGCCTGGTTCTACCCGCTGCCCGGAACGCTACGCAGGGCAAAAGCGGTTCTCGTCCTCCGTGCTTGCTTTTTCTCAGAAAGAGCCGTGGTGTGCGATTTCGCCGGAAAACGCGTTTTCGGCCGAAAACGTGTACGTTTGCACTTCCCCGCCACAGGGAAGCTGCTAGCCGGGAATTCTCTGCCTGGTTCTACCCGCTGCCCGGAACGCTACGCAGGGCAAAAGCGGTTCTCGTCCTCCGTGCTTGCTTTTTCTCAGAAAGAGCCGTGGTGTGCGATTTCGCCGGAAAACGCGTTTTCGGCCGAAAACGTGTACGTTTGCACTTCCCCGCCACAGGGAAGCTGCTAGCCGGGAATTCTCTGCCTGGTTCTACCCGCTGCCCGGAACGCTACGCAGGGCAAAAGCGGTTCTCGTCCTCCGTGCTTGCTTTTTCTCAGAAAGAGCCGTGGTGTGCGTTTTCGCCGGAAAACGCGTTTTCGGCCGAAAACGTGTACGTTTGCACTTCCCCGCCACAGGGAAGCTGCTAGCCGGGAATTCTCTGCCTGGTTCTACCCGCTGCCCGGAACGCTACGCAGGGCAAAAGCGGTTCTCGTCCTCCGTGCTTGCTTTTTCTCAGAAAGAGCCGTGGTGTGCGATTTCGCCGGAAAACGCGTTTTCGGCCGAAAACGTGTACGTTTGCACTTCCCCGCCACAGGGAAGCTGCTAGCCGGGAATTCTCTGCCTGGTTCTACCCGCTGCCCGGAACGCTACGCAGGGCAAAAGCGGTTCTCGTCCTCCGTGCTTGCTTTTTCTCAGAAAGAGCCGTGGTGTGCGTTTTCGCCGGAAAACGCGTTTTCGGCCGAAAACGTGTACGTTTGCACTTCCCCGCCACAGGGAAGCTGCTAGCCGGGAATTCTCTGCCTGGTTCTACCCGCTGCCCGGAACGCTACGCAGGGCAAAAGCGGTTCTCGTCCTCCGTGCTTGCTTTTTCTCAGAAAGAGCCGTGGTGTGCGATTTCGCCGGAAAACGCGTTTTCGGCCGAAAACGTGTACGTTTGCACTTCCCCGCCACAGGGAAGCTGCTAGCCGGGAATTCTCTGCCTGGTTCTACCCGCTGCCCGGAACGCTACGCAGGGCAAAAGCGGTTCTCGTCCTCCGTGCTTGCTTTTTCTCAGAAAGAGCCGTGGTGTGCGATTTCGCCGGAAAACGCGTTTTCGGCCGAAAACGTGTACGTTTGCACTTCCCCGCCACAGGGAAGCTGCTAGCCGGGAATTCTCTGCCTGGTTCTACCCGCTGCCCGGAACGCTACGCAGGGCAAAAGCGGTTCTCGTCCTCCGTGCTTGCTTTTTCTCAGAAAGAGCCGTGGTGTGCGATTTCGCCGGAAAACGCGTTTTCGGCCGAAAACGTGTACGTTTGCACTTCCCCGCCACAGGGAAGCTGCTAGCCGGGAATTCTCTGCCTGGTTCTACCCGCTGCCCGGAACGCTACGCAGGGCAAAAGCGGTTCTCGTCCTCCGTGCTTGCTTTTTCTCAGAAAGAGCCGTGGTGTGCGTTTTCGCCGGAAAACGGCGTTTTCGGCCGAAAACGTGTACGTTTGCACTTCCCCGCCACAGGGAAGCTGCTAGCCGGGAATTCTCTGCCTGGTTCTACCCGCTGCCCGGAACGCTACGCAGGGCAAAAGCGGTTCTCGTCCTCCGTGCTTGCTTTTTCTCAGAAAGAGCCGTGGTGTGCGATTTCGCCGGAAAACGCGTTTTCGGCCGAAAACGTGTACGTTTGCACTTCCCCGCCACAGGGAAGCTGCTAGCCGGGAATTCTCTGCCTGGTTCTACCCGCTGCCCGGAACGCTACGCAGGGCAAAAGCGGTTCTCGTCCTCCGTGCTTGCTTTTTCTCAGAAAGAGCCGTGGTGTGCGTTTTCGCCGGAAAACGCGTTTTCGGCCGAAAACGTGTACGTTTGCACTTCCCCGCCACAGGGAAGCTGCTAGCCGGGAATTCTCTGCCTGGTTCTACCCGCTGCCCGGAACGCTACGCAGGGCAAAAGCGGTTCTCGTCCTCCGTGCTTGCTTTTTCTCAGAAAGAGCCGTGGTGTGCGATTTCGCCGGAAAACGCGTTTTCGGCCGAAAACGTGTACGTTTGCACTTCCCCGCCACAGGGAAGCTGCTAGCCGGGAATTCTCTGCCTGGTTCTACCCGCTGCCCGGAACGCTACGCAGGGCAAAAGCGGTTCTCGTCCTCCGTGCTTGCTTTTTCTCAGAAAGAGCCGTGGTGTGCGTTTTCGCCGGAAAACGCGTTTTCGGCCGAAAACGTGTACGTTTGCACTTCCCCGCCACAGGGAAGCTGCTAGCCGGGAATTCTCTGCCTGGTTCTACCCGCTGCCCGGAACGCTACGCAGGGCAAAAGCGGTTCTCGTCCTCCGTGCTTGCTTTTTCTCAGAAAGAGCCGTGGTGTGCGTTTTCGCCGGAAAACGCGTTTTCGGCCGAAAACGTGTACGTTTGCACTTCCCCGCCACAGGGAAGCTGCTAGCCGGGAATTCTCTGCCTGGTTCTACCCGCTGCCCGGAACGCTACGCAGGGCAAAAGCGGTTCTCGTCCTCCGTGCTTGCTTTTTCTCAGAAAGAGCCGTGGTGTGCGATTTCGCCGGAAAACGCGTTTTCGGCCGAAAACGTGTACGTTTGCACTTCCCCGCCACAGGGAAGCTGCTAGCCGGGAATTCTCTGCCTGGTTCTACCCGCTGCCCGGAACGCTACGCAGGGCAAAAGCGGTTCTCGTCCTCCGTGCTTGCTTTTTCTCAGAAAGAGCCGTGGTGTGCGATTTCGCCGGAAAACGCGTTTTCGGCCGAAAACGTGTACGTTTGCACTTCCCCGCCACAGGGAAGCTGCTAGCCGGGAATTCTCTGCCTGGTTCTACCCGCTGCCCGGAACGCTACGCAGGGCAAAAGCGGTTCTCGTCCTCCGTGCTTGCTTTTTCTCAGAAAGAGCCGTGGTGTGCGATTTCGCCGGAAAACGCGTTTTCGGCCGAAAACGTGTACGTTTGCACTTCCCCGCCACAGGGAAGCTGCTAGCCGGGAATTCTCTGCCTGGTTCTACCCGCTGCCCGGAACGCTACGCAGGGCAAAAGCGGTTCTCGTCCTCCGTGCTTGCTTTTTCTCAGAAAGAGCCGTGGTGTGCGATTTCGCCGGAAAACGCGTTTTCGGCCGAAAACGTGTACGTTTGCACTTCCCCGCCACAGGGAAGCTGCTAGCCGGGAATTCTCTGCCTGGTTCTACCCGCTGCCCGGAACGCTACGCAGGGCAAAAGCGGTTCTCGTCCTCCGTGCTTGCTTTTTCTCAGAAAGAGCCGTGGTGTGCGTTTTCGCCGGAAAACGCGTTTTCGGCCGAAAACGTGTACGTTTGCACTTCCCCGCCACAGGGAAGCTGCTAGCCGGGAATTCTCTGCCTGGTTCTACCCGCTGCCCGGAACGCTACGCAGGGCAAAAGCGGTTCTCGTCCTCCGTGCTTGCTTTTTCTCAGAAAGAGCCGTGGTGTGCGTTTTCGCCGGAGAACGCGTTTTCGGCCGAAAACGTGTACGTTTGCACTTCCCCGCCACAGGGAAGCTGCTAGCCGGGAATTCTCTGCCTGGTTCTACCCGCTGCCCGGAACGCTACGCAGGGCAAAAGCGGTTCTCGTCCTCCGTGCTTGCTTTTTCTCAGAAAGAGCCGTGGTGTGCGTTTTCGCCGGAAAACGCGTTTTCGGCCGAAAACGTGTACGTTTGCACTTCCCCGCCACAGGGAAGCTGCTAGCCGGGAATTCTCTGCCTGGTTCTACCCGCTGCCCGGAACGCTACGCAGGGCAAAAGCGGTTCTCGTCCTCCGTGCTTGCTTTTTCTCAGAAAGAGCCGTGGTGTGCGATTTCGCCGGAAAACGCGTTTTCGGCCGAAAACGTGTACGTTTGCACTTCCCCGCCACAGGGAAGCTGCTAGCCGGGAATTCTCTGCCTGGTTCTACCCGCTGCCGGAACGCTACGCAGGGCAAAAGCGGTTCTCGTCCTCCGTGCTTGCTTTTTCTCAGAAAGAGCCGTGGTGTGCGTTTTCGCCGGAAAACGCGTTTTCGGCCGAAAACGTGTACGTTTGCACTTCCCCGCCACAGGGAAGCTGCTAGCCGGGAATTCTCTGCCTGGTTCTACCCGCTGCCCGGAACGCTACGCAGGGCAAAAGCGGTTCTCGTCCTCCGTGCTTGCTTTTTCTCAGAAAGAGCCGTGGTGTGCGTTTTCGCCGGAAAACGCGTTTTCGGCCGAAAACGTGTACGTTTGCACTTCCCCGCCACAGGGAAGCTGCTAGCCGGGAATTCTCTGCCTGGTTCTACCCGCTGCCCGGAACGCTACGCAGGGCAAAAGCGGTTCTCGTCCTCCGTGCTTGCTTTTTCTCAGAAAGAGCCGTGGTGTGCGTTTTCGCCGGAAAACGCGTTTTCGGCCGAAAACGTGTACGTTTGCACTTCCCCGCCACAGGGAAGCTGCTAGCCGGGAATTCTCTGCCTGGTTCTACCCGCTGCCCGGAACGCTACGCAGGGCAAAAGCGGTTCTCGTCCTCCGTGCTTGCTTTTTCTCAGAAAGAGCCGTGGTGTGCGTTTTCGCCGGAAAACGCGTTTTCGGCCGAAAACGTGTACGTTTGCACTTCCCCGCCACAGGGAAGCTGCTAGCCGGGAATTCTCTGCCTGGTTCTACCCGCTGCCCGGAACGCTACGCAGGGCAAAAGCGGTTCTCGTCCTCCGTGCTTGCTTTTTCTCAGAAAGAGCCGTGGTGTGCGATTTCGCCGGAAAACGCGTTTTCGGCCGAAAACGTGTACGTTTGCACTTCCCCGCCACAGGGAAGCTGCTAGCCGGGAATTCTCTGCCTGGTTCTACCCGCTGCCCGGAACGCTACGCAGGGCAAAAGCGGTTCTCGTCCTCCGTGCTTGCTTTTTCTCAGAAAGAGCCGTGGTGTGCGATTTCGCCGGAAAACGCGTTTTCGGCCGAAAACGTGTACGTTTGCACTTCCCCGCCACAGGGAAGCTGCTAGCCGGGAATTCTCTGCCTGGTTCTACCCGCTGCCCGGAACGCTACGCAGGGCAAAAGCGGTTCTCGTCCTCCGTGCTTGCTTTTTCTCAGAAAGAGCCGTGGTGTGCGATTTCGCCGGAAAACGCGTTTTCGGCCGAAAACGTGTACGTTTGCACTTCCCCGCCACAGGGAAGCTGCTAGCCGGGAATTCTCTGCCTGGTTCTACCCGCTGCCCGGAACGCTACGCAGGGCAAAAGCGGTTCTCGTCCTCCGTGCTTGCTTTTTCTCAGAAAGAGCCGTGGTGTGCGATTTCGCCGGAAAACGCGTTTTCGGCCGAAAACGTGTACGTTTGCACTTCCCCGCCACAGGGAAGCTGCTAGCCGGGAATTCTCTGCCTGGTTCTACCCGCTGCCCGGAACGCTACGCAGGGCAAAAGCGGTTCTCGTCCTCCGTGCTTGCTTTTTCTCAGAAAGAGCCGTGGTGTGCGTTTTCGCCGGAAAACGCGTTTTCGGCCGAAAACGTGTACGTTTGCACTTCCCCGCCACAGGGAAGCTGCTAGCCGGGAATTCTCTGCCTGGTTCTACCCGCTGCCCGGAACGCTACGCAGGGCAAAAGCGGTTCTCGTCCTCCGTGCTTGCTTTTTCTCAGAAAGAGCCGTGGTGTGCGTTTTCGCCGGAAAACGCGTTTTCGGCCGAAAACGTGTACGTTTGCACTTCCCCGCCACAGGGAAGCTGCTAGCCGGGAATTCTCTGCCTGGTTCTACCCGCTGCCCGGAACGCTACGCAGGGCAAAAGCGGTTCTCGTCCTCCGTGCTTGCTTTTTCTCAGAAAGAGCCGTGGTGTGCGATTTCGCCGGAAAACGCGTTTTCGGCCGAAAACGTGTACGTTTCCACTTCCCCGCCACAGGGAAGCTGCTAGCCGGGAATTCTCTGCCTGGTTCTACCCGCTGCCCGGAACGCTACGCAGGGCAAAAGCGGTTCTCGTCCTCCGTGCTTGCTTTTTCTCAGAAAGAGCCGTGGTGTGCGTTTTCGCCGGAAAACGCGTTTTCGGCCGAAAACGTGTACGTTTGCACTTCCCCGCCACAGGGAAGCTGCTAGCCGGGAATTCTCTGCCTGGTTCTACCCGCTGCCCGGAACGCTACGCAGGGCAAAAGCGGTTCTCGTCCTCCGTGCTTGCTTTTTCTCAGAAAGAGCCGTGGTGTGCGTTTTCGCCGGAAAACGCGTTTTCGGCCGAAAACGTGTACGTTTGCACTTCCCCGCCACAGGGAAGCTGCTAGCCGGGAATTCTCTGCCTGGTTCTACCCGCTGCCCGGAACGCTACGCAGGGCAAAAGCGGTTCTCGTCCTCCGTGCTTGCTTTTTCTCAGAAAGAGCCGTGGTGTGCGTTTTCGCCGGAAAACGCGTTTTCGGCCGAAAACGTGTACGTTTGCACTTCCCCGCCACAGGGAAGCTGCTAGCCGGGAATTCTCTGCCTGGTTCTACCCGCTGCCCGGAACGCTACGCAGGGCAAAAGCGGTTCTCGTCCTCCGTGCTTGCTTTTTCTCAGAAAGAGCCGTGGTGTGCGTTTTCGCCGGAAAACGCGTTTTCGGCCGAAAACGTGTACGTTTGCACTTCCCCGCCACAGGGAAGCTGCTAGCCGGGAATTCTCTGCCTGGTTCTACCCGCTGCCCGGAACGCTACGCAGGGCAAAAGCGGTTCTCGTCCTCCGTGCTTGCTTTTTCTCAGAAAGAGCCGTGGTGTGCGTTTTCGCCGGAAAACGCGTTTTCGGCCGAAAACGTGTACGTTTGCACTTCCCCGCCACAGGGAAGCTGCTAGCCGGGAATTCTCTGCCTGGTTCTACCCGCTGCCCGGAACGCTACGCAGGGCAAAAGCGGTTCTCGTCCTCCGTGCTTGCTTTTTCTCAGAAAGAGCCGTGGTGTGCGTTTTCGCCGGAAAACGCGTTTTCGGCCGAAAACGTGTACGTTTGCACTTCCCCGCCACAGGGAAGCTGCTAGCCGGGAATTCTCTGCCTGGTTCTACCCGCTGCCCGGAACGCTACGCAGGGCAAAAGCGGTTCTCGTCCTCCGTGCTTGCTTTTTCTCAGAAAGAGCCGTGGTGTGCGTTTTCGCCGGAAAACGCGTTTTCGGCCGAAAACGTGTACGTTTGCACTTCCCCGCCACAGGGAAGCTGCTAGCCGGGAATTCTCTGCCTGGTTCTACCCGCTGCCCGGAACGCTACGCAGGGCAAAAGCGCTTCTCGTCCTCCGTGCTTGCTTTTTCTCAGAAAGAGCCGTGGTGTGCGTTTTCGCCGGAAAACGCGTTTTCGGCCGAAAACGTGTACGTTTGCACTTCCCCGCCACAGGGAAGCTGCTAGCCGGGAATTCTCTGCCTGGTTCTACCCGCTGCCCGGAACGCTACGCAGGGCAAAAGCGGTTCTCGTCCTCCGTGCTTGCTTTTTCTCAGAAAGAGCCGTGGTGTGCGTTTTCGCCGGAAAACGCGTTTTCGGCCGAAAACGTGTACGTTTGCACTTCCCCGCCACAGGGAAGCTGCTAGCCGGGAATTCTCTGCCTCGTTCTACCCGCTGCCCGGAACGCTACGCAGGGCAAAAGCGGTTCTCGTCCTCCGTGCTTGCTTTTTCTCAGAAAGAGCCGTGGTGTGCGTTTTCGCCGGAAAACGCGTTTTCGGCCGAAAACGTGTACGTTTGCACTTCCCCGCCACAGGGAAGCTGCTAGCCGGGAATTCTCTGCCTGGTTCTACCCGCTGCCCGGAACGCTACGCAGGGCAAAAGCGGTTCTCGTCCTCCGTGCTTGCTTTTTCTCAGAAAGAGCCGTGGTGTGCGTTTTCGCCGGAAAACGCGTTTTCGGCCGAAAACGTGTACGTTTGCACTTCCCCGCCACAGGGAAGCTGCTAGCCGGGAATTCTCTGCCTGGTTCTACCCGCTGCCCGGAACGCTACGCAGGGCAAAAGCGGTTCTGGTCCTCCGTGCTTGCTTTTTCTCAGAAAGAGCCGTGGTGTGCGTTTTCGCCGGAAAACGCGTTTTCGGCCGAAAACGTGTACGTTTGCACTTCCCCGCCACAGGGAAGCTGCTAGCCGGGAATTCTCTGCCTGGTTCTACCCGCTGCCCGGAACGCTACGCAGGGCAAAAGCGCTTCTCGTCCTCCGTGCTTGCTTTTTCTCAGAAAGAGCCGTGGTGTGCGTTTTCGCCGGAAAACGCGTTTTCGGCCGAAAACGTGTACGTTTGCACTTCCCCGCCACAGGGAAGCTGCTAGCCGGGAATTCTCTGCCTGGTTCTACCCGCTGCCCGGAACGCTACGCAGGGCAAAAGCGGTTCTCGTCCTCCGTGCTTGCTTTTTCTCAGAAAGAGCCGTGGTGTGCGTTTTCGCCGGAAAACGCGTTTTCGGCCGAAAACGTGTACATTTGCACTTCCCCGCCACAGGGAAGCTGCTAGCCGGGAATTCTCTGCCTCGTTCTACCCGCTGCCCGGAACGCTACGCAGGGCAAAAGCGGTTCTCGTCCTCCGTGCTTGCTTTTTCTCAGAAAGAGCCGTGGTGTGCGTTTTCGCCGGAAAACGCGTTTTCGGCCGAAAACGTGTACGTTTGCACTTCCCCGCCACAGGGAAGCTGCTAGCCGGGAATTCTCTGCCTGGTTCTACCCGCTGCCCGGAACGCTACGCAGGGCAAAAGCGGTTCTCGTCCTCCGTGCTTGCTTTTTCTCAGAAAGAGCCGTGGTGTGCGATTTCGCCGGAAAACGCGTTTTCGGCCGAAAACGTGTACGTTTGCACTTCCCCGCCACAGGGAAGCTGCTAGCCGGGAATTCTCTGCCTGGTTCTACCCGCTGCCCGGAACGCTACGCAGGGCAAAAGCGGTTCTCGTCCTCCGTGCTTGCTTTTTCTCAGAAAGAGCCGTGGTGTGCGTTTTCGCCGGAAAACGCGTTTTCGGCCGAAAACGTGTACGTTTGCACTTCCCCGCCACAGGGAAGCTGCTAGCCGGGAATTCTCTGCCTGGTTCTACCCGCTGCCCGGAACGCTACGCAGGGCAAAAGCGGTTCTCGTCCTCCGTGCTTGCTTTTTCTCAGAAAGAGCCGTGGTGTGCGTTTTCGCCGGAAAACGCGTTTTCGGCCGAAAACGTGTACGTTTGCACTTCCCCGCCACAGGGAAGCTGCTAGCCGGGAATTCTCTGCCTCGTTCTACCCGCTGCCCGGAACGCTACGCAGGGCAAAAGCGGTTCTCGTCCTCCGTGCTTGCTTTTTCTCAGAAAGAGCCGTGGTGTGCGTTTTCGCCGGAAAACGCGTTTTCGGCCGAAAACGTGTACGTTTGCACTTCCCCGCCACAGGGAAGCTGCTAGCCGGGAATTCTCTGCCTGGTTCTACCCGCTGCCCGGAACGCTACGCAGGGCAAAAGCGGTTCTCGTCCTCCGTGCTTGCTTTTTCTCAGAAAGAGCCGTGGTGTGCGTTTTCGCCGGAAAACGCGTTTTCGGCCGAAAACGTGTACGTTTGCACTTCCCCGCCACAGGGAAGCTGCTAGCCGGGAATTCTCTGCCTGGTTCTACCCGCTGCCCGGAACGCTACGCAGGGCAAAAGCGGTTCTGGTCCTCCGTGCTTGCTTTTTCTCAGAAAGAGCCGTGGTGTGCGTTTTCGCCGGAAAACGCGTTTTCGGCCGAAAACGTGTACGTTTGCACTTCCCCGCCACAGGGAAGCTGCTAGCCGGGAATTCTCTGCCTGGTTCTACCCGCTGCCCGGAACGCTACGCAGGGCAAAAGCGCTTCTCGTCCTCCGTGCTTGCTTTTTCTCAGAAAGAGCCGTGGTGTGCGTTTTCGCCGGAAAACGCGTTTTCGGCCGAAAACGTGTACGTTTGCACTTCCCCGCCACAGGGAAGCTGCTAGCCGGGAATTCTCTGCCTGGTTCTACCCGCTGCCCGGAACGCTACGCAGGGCAAAAGCGGTTCTCGTCCTCCGTGCTTGCTTTTTCTCAGAAAGAGCCGTGGTGTGCGTTTTCGCCGGAAAACGCGTTTTCGGCCGAAAACGTGTACGTTTGCACTTCCCCGCCACAGGGAAGCTGCTAGCCGGGAATTCTCTGCCTGGTTCTACCCGCTGCCCGGAACGCTACGCAGGGCAAAAGCGGTTCTCGTCCTCCGTGCTTGCTTTTTCTCAGAAAGAGCCGTGGTGTGCGTTTTCGCCGGAAAACGCGTTTTCGGCCGAAAACGTGTACGTTTGCACTTCCCCGCCACAGGGAAGCTGCTAGCCGGGAATTCTCTGCCTGGTTCTACCCGCTGCCCGGAACGCTACGCAGGGCAAAAGCGGTTCTGGTCCTCCGTGCTTGCTTTTTCTCAGAAAGAGCCGTGGTGTGCGTTTTCGCCGGAAAACGCGTTTTCGGCCGAAAACGTGTACGTTTGCACTTCCCCGCCACAGGGAAGCTGCTAGCCGGGAATTCTCTGCCTGGTTCTACCCGCTGCCCGGAACGCTACGCAGGGCAAAAGCGCTTCTCGTCCTCCGTGCTTGCTTTTTCTCAGAAAGAGCCGTGGTGTGCGTTTTCGCCGGAAAACGCGTTTTCGGCCGAAAACGTGTACGTTTGCACTTCCCCGCCACAGGGAAGCTGCTAGCCGGGAATTCTCTGCCTCGTTCTACCCGCTGCCCGGAACGCTACGCAGGGCAAAAGCGGTTCTCGTCCTCCGTGCTTGCTTTTTCTCAGAAAGAGCCGTGGTGTGCGTTTTCGCCGGAAAACGCGTTTTCGGCCGAAAACGTGTACATTTGCACTTCCCCGCCACAGGGAAGCTGCTAGCCGGGAATTCTCTGCCTCGTTCTACCCGCTGCCCGGAACGCTACGCAGGGCAAAAGCGGTTCTCGTCCTCCGTGCTTGCTTTTTCTCAGAAAGAGCCGTGGTGTGCGTTTTCGCCGAAAAACGCGTTTTCGGCCGAAAACGTGTACGTTTGCACTTCCCCGCCACAGGGAAGCTGCTAGCCGGGAATTCTCTGCCTGGTTCTACCCGCTGCCCGGAACGCTACGCAGGGCAAAAGCGGTTCTCGTCCTCCGTGCTTGCTTTTTCTCAGAAAGAGCCGTGGTGTGCGATTTCGCCGGAAAACGCGTTTTCGGCCGAAAACGTGTACGTTTGCACTTCCCCGCCACAGGGAAGCTGCTAGCCGGGAATTCTCTGCCTGGTTCTACCCGCTGCCCGGAACGCTACGCAGGGCAAAAGCGCTTCTCGTCCTCCGTGCTTGCTTTTTCTCAGAAAGAGCCGTGGTGTGCGTTTTCGCCGGAAAACGCGTTTTCGGCCGAAAACGTGTACGTTTGCACTTCCCCGCCACAGGGAAGCTGCTAGCCGGGAATTCTCTGCCTGGTTCTACCCGCTGCCCGGAACGCTACGCAGGGCAAAAGCGGTTCTCGTCCTCCGTGCTTGCTTTTTCTCAGAAAGAGCCGTGGTGTGCGTTTTCGCCGGAAAACGCGTTTTCGGCCGAAAACGTGTACGTTTGCACTTCCCCGCCACAGGGAAGCTGCTAGCCGGGAATTCTCTGCCTGGTTCTACCCGCTGCCCGGAACGCTACGCAGGGCAAAAGCGGTTCTGGTCCTCCGTGCTTGCTTTTTCTCAGAAAGAGCCGTGGTGTGCGTTTTCGCCGGAAAACGCGTTTTCGGCCGGAAACGTGTACGTTTGCACTTCCCCGCCACAGGGAAGCTGCTAGCCGGGAATTCTCTGCCTGGTTCTACCCGCTGCCCGGAACGCTACGCAGGGCAAAAGCGGTTCTCGTCCTCCGTGCTTGCTTTTTCTCAGAAAGAGCCGTGGTGTGCGTTTTCGCCGGAAAACGCGTTTTCGGCCGAAAACGTGTACGTTTGCACTTCCCCGCCACAGGGAAGCTGCTAGCCGGGAATTCTCTGCCTGGTTCTACCCGCTGCCCGGAACGCTACGCAGGGCAAAAGCGGTTCTGGTCCTCCGTGCTTGCTTTTTCTCAGAAAGAGCCGTGGTGTGCGTTTTCGCCGGAAAACGCGTTTTCGGCCGAAAACGTGTACGTTTGCACTTCCCCGCCACAGGGAAGCTGCTAGCCGGGAATTCTCTGCCTGGTTCTACCCGCTGCCCGGAACGCTACGCAGGGCAAAAGCGCTTCTCGTCCTCCGTGCTTGCTTTTTCTCAGAAAGAGCCGTGGTGTGCGTTTTCGCCGGAAAACGCGTTTTCGGCCGAAAACGTGTACGTTTGCACTTCCCCGCCACAGGGAAGCTGCTAGCCGGGAATTCTCTGCCTGGTTCTACCCGCTGCCCGGAACGCTACGCAGGGCAAAAGCGCTTCTGGTCCTCCGTGCTTGCTTTTTCTCAGAAAGAGCCGTGGTGTGCGTTTTCGCCGGAAAACGCGTTTTCGGCCGAAAACGTGTACGTTTGCACTTCCCCGCCACAGGGAAGCTGCTAGCTGGGAATTCTCTGCCTCGTTCTACCCGCTGCCCGGAACGCTACGCAGGGCAAAAGCGGTTCTCGTCCTCCGTGCTTGCTTTTTCTCAGAAAGAGCCGTGGTGTGCGTTTTCGCCGGAAAACGCGTTTTCGGCCGAAAACGTGTACGTTTGCACTTCCCCGCCACAGGGAAGCTGCTAGCCGGGAATTCTCTGCCTGGTTCTACCCGCTGCCCGGAACGCTACGCAGGGCAAAAGCGGTTCTCGTCCTCCGTGCTTGCTTTTTCTCAGAAAGAGCCGTGGTGTGCGTTTTCGCCGGAAAATGCGTTTTCGGCCGAAAACGTGTACGTTTGCACTTCCCCGCCACTGGGAAGCTGCTAGCCGGGAATTCTCTGCCTCGTTCTACCCGCTGCCCGGAACGCTACGCATGGCAAAAGCGGTTCTGGTCCTCCGTGCTTGCTTTTTCTCAGAAAGAGCCGTGGTGTGCGATTTCGCCGGAAAACGCGTTTTCGGCCGAAAACGTGTACGTTTCAACTTCCCCGCCACAATGAAGCTGCTAGCCGGGAATTCTCTGCCTGGTTCTACCCGCTGCCCGGAACGCTACGCAGGGCAAAAGCGGTTCTCGTCCTCCGTGCTTGCTTTTTCTCAGAAAGAGCCGTGGTGTGCGTTTTCGCCGGAAAACGCGTTTTCGGCCGAAAACGTGTACGTTTGCACTTCCCCGCCACAGGGAAGCTGCTAGCCGGGAATTCTCTGCCTGGTTCTACCCGGTGCCCGGAACGCTACGCAGGGCAAAAGCGGTTCTCGTCCTCCGTGCTTGCTTTTTCTCAGAAAGAGCCGTGGTGTGCGTTTTCGCCGGAAAACGCGTTTTCGGCCGAAAACGTGTACGTTTGCACTTCCCCGCCACAGGGAAGCTGCTAGCCGGGAATTCTCTGCCTCGTTCTACCCGCTGCCCGGAACGCTACGCAGGGCAAAAGCGGTTCTCGTCCTCCGTGCTTGCTTTTTCTCAGAAAGAGCCGTGGTGTGCGTTTTCGCCGGAAAACGGGTTTTCGGCCGAAAACGTGTACGTTTGCACTTCCCCGCCACAGGGAAGCTGCTAGCCGGGAATTCTCTGCCTCGTTCTACCCGCTGCCCGGAACGCTACGCAGGGCAAAAGCGGTTCTCGTCCTCCGTGCTTGCTTTTTCTCAGAAAGAGCCGTGGTGTGCGTTTTCGCCGGAAAACGCGTTTTCGGCCGAAAACGTGTACGTTTGCACTTCCCCGCCACAGGGAAGCTGCTAGCCGGGAATTCTCTGCCTCGTTCTACCCGCTGCCCGGAACGCTACGCAGGGCAAAAGCGGTTCTCGTCCTCCGTGCTTGCTTTTTCTCAGAAAGAGCCGTGGTGTGCGTTTTCGCCGGAAAACGCGTTTTCGGCCGAAAACGTGTACATTTGCACTTCCCCGCCACAGGGAAGCTGCTAGCCGGGAATTCTCTGCCTCGTTCTACCCGCTGCCCGGAACGCTACGCAGGGCAAAAGCGGTTCACGTCCTCCGTGCTTGCTTTTTCTCAGAAAGAGCCGTGGTGTGCGTTTTCGCCGAAAAACGCGTTTTCGGCCGAAAACTTGTACGTTTGCACTTCCCCGCCACAGGGAAGCTGCTAGCCGGGAATTCTCTGCCTCGTTCTACCCGCTGCCCTGAACGCTACGCAGGGCAAAAGCGGTTCTCGTCCTCCGTGCTTGCTTTTTCTCAGAAAGAGCCGTGGTGTGCGATTTCGCCGGAAAACGCGTTTTCGGCCGAAAACGTGTACGTTTGCACTTCCCCGCCACAGGGAAGCTGCTAGCCGGGAATTCTCTGCCTGGTTCTACCCGCTGCCCGGAACGCTACGCAGGGCAAAAGCGGTTCTCGTCCTCCGTGCTTGCTTTTTCTCAGAAAGAGCCGTGGTGTGCGTTTTCGCCGGAAAACGCGTTTTCGGCCGAAAACGTGTACGTTTGCACTTCCCCGCCACAGGGAAGCTGCTAGCCGGGAATTCTCTGCCTGGTTCTACCCGCTGCCCGGAACGCTACGCAGGGCAAAAGCGGTTCTCGTCCTCCGTGCTTGCTTTTTCTCAGAAAGAGCCGTGGTGTGCGTTTTCGCCGGAAAACGCGTTTTCGGCCGAAAACGTGTACGTTTGCACTTCCCCGCCACAGGGAAGCTGCTAGCCGGGAATTCTCTGGCTGGTTCTACCCGCTGCCCGGAACGATACGCAGGGCAAAAGCGGTTCTCGTCCTCCGTGCTAGCTTTTTCTCAGAAAGAGCCGTGGTGTGCGTTTTCGCCGGAAAACGCGTTTTCGGCCGAAAACGTGTACGTTTGCACTTCCCCGCCACAGGGAAGCTGCTAGCCGGGAATTCTCTGCCTCGTTCTACCCGCTGCCCGGAACGCTACGCAGGGCAAAAGCGCTTCTCGTCCTCCGTGCTTGCTTTTTCTCAGAAAGAGCCGTGGTGTGCGTTTTCGCCGGAAAATGCGTTTTCGGCCGAAAACGTGTACGTTTGCACTTCCCCGCCACTGGGAAGCTGCTAGCCGGGAATTCTCTGCCTCGTTCTACCCGCTGCCCGGAACGCTACGCATGGCAAAAGCGGTTCTGGTCCTCCGTGCTTGCTTTTTCTCAGAAAGAGCCGTGGTGTGCGATTTCGCCGGAAAACGCGTTTTCGGCCGAAAACGTGTACGTTTCAACTTCCCCGCCACAGGGAAGCTGCTAGCCGGGAATTCTCTGCCTGGTTCTACCCGCTGCCCGGAACGCTACGCAGGGCAAAAGCGGTTCTCGTCCTCCGTGCTTGCTTTTTCTCAGAAAGAGCCGTGGTGTGCGTTTTCGCCGGAAAACGCGTTTTCGGCCGAAAACGTGTACGTTTGCACTTCCCCGCCACAGGGAAGCTGCTAGCCGGGAATTCTCTGCCTGGTTCTACCCGCTGCCCGGAACGCTACGCAGGGCAAAAGCGCTTCTCGTCCTCCGTGCTTGCTTTTTCTCAGAAAGAGCCGTGGTGTGCGTTTTCGCCGGAAAACGCGTTTTCGGCCGAAAACGTGTACGTTTGCACTTCCCCGCCACAGGGAAGCTGCTAGCCGGGAATTCTCTGCCTGGTTCTACCCGCTGCCCGGAACGCTACGCAGGGCAAAAGCGGTTCTCGTCCTCCGTGCTTGCTTTTTCTCAGAAAGAGCCGTGGTGTGCGTTTTCGCCGGAAAACGGGTTTTCGGCCGAAAACGTGTACGTTTGCACTTCCCCGCCACAGGGAAGCTGCTAGCCGGGAATTCTCTGCCTCGTTCTACCCGCTGCCCGGAACGCTACGCAGGGCAAAAGCGGTTCTCGTCCTCCGTGCTTGCTTTTTCTCAGAAAGAGCCGTGGTGTGCGTTTTCGCCGGAAAACGCGTTTTCGGCCGAAAACGTGTACGTTTGCACTTCCCCGCCACAGGGAAGCTGCTAGCCGGGAATTCTCTGCCTCGTTCTACCCGCTGCCCGGAACGCTACGCAGGGCAAAAGCGCTTCTCGTCCTCCGTGCTTGCTTTTTCTCAGAAAGAGCCGTGGTGTGCGTTTTCGCCGGAAAACGCGTTTTCGGCCGAAAACGTGTACATTTGCACTTCCCCGCCACAGGGAAGCTGCTAGCCGGGAATTCTCTGCCTCGTTCTACCCGCTGCCCGGAACGCTACGCAGGGCAAAAGCGGTTCACGTCCTCCGTGCTTGCTTTTTCTCAGAAAGAGCCGTGGTGTGCGTTTTCGCCGAAAAACGCGTTTTCGGCCGAAAACTTGTACGTTTGCACTTCCCCGCCACAGGGAAGCTGCTAGCCGGGAATTCTCTGCCTCGTTCTACCCGCTGCCCTGAACGCTACGCAGGGCAAAAGCGGTTCTCGTCCTCCGTGCTTGCTTTTTCTCAGAAAGAGCCGTGGTGTGCGATTTCGCCGGAAAACGCGTTTTCGGCCGAAAACGTGTACGTTTGCACTTCCCCGCCACAGGGAAGCTGCTAGCCGGGAATTCTCTGCCTGGTTCTACCCGCTGCCCGGAACGCTACGCAGGGCAAAAGCGGTTCTCGTCCTCCGTGCTTGCTTTTTCTCAGAAAGAGCCGTGGTGTGCGTTTTCGCCGGAAAACGCGTTTTCGGCCGAAAACGTGTACGTTTGCACTTCCCCGCCACAGGGAAGCTGCTAGCCGGGAATTCTCTGCCTGGTTCTACCCGCTGCCCGGAACGCTACGCAGGGCAAAAGCGGTTCTCGTCCTCCGTGCTTGCTTTTTCTCAGAAAGAGCCGTGGTGTGCGTTTTCGCCGGAAAACGCGTTTTCGGCCGAAAACGTGTACATTTGCACTTCCCCGCCACAGGGAAGCTGCTAGCCGGGAATTCTCTGCCTCGTTCTACCCGCTGCCCGGAACGCTACGCAGGGCAAAAGCGGTTCACGTCCTCCGTGCTTGCTTTTTCTCAGAAAGAGCCGTGGTGTGCGTTTTCGCCGAAAAACGCGTTTTCGGCCGAAAACTTGTACGTTTGCACTTCCCCGCCACAGGGAAGCTGCTAGCCGGGAATTCTCTGCCTCGTTCTACCCGCTGCCCTGAACGCTACGCAGGGCAAAAGCGGTTCTCGTCCTCCGTGCTTGCTTTTTCTCAGAAAGAGCCGTGGTGTGCGTTTTCGCCGGAAAACGCGTTTTCGGCCGAAAACGTGTACGTTTGCACTTCCCCGCCACAGGGAAGCTGCTAGCCGGGAATTCTCTGCCTGGTTCTACCCGCTGCCCGGAACGCTACGCAGGGCAAAAGCGGTTCTCGTCCTCCGTGCTTGCTTTTTCTCAGAAAGAGCCGTGGTGTGCGTTTTCGCCGGAAAACGCGTTTTCGGCCGAAAACGTGTACGTTTGCACTTCCCCGCCACAGGGAAGCTGCTAGCCGGGAATTCTCTGCCTGGTTCTACCCGCTGCCCGGAACGCTACGCAGGGCAAAAGCGGTTCTCGTCCTCCGTGCTTGCTTTTTCTCAGAAAGAGCCGTGGTGTGCGTTTTCGCCGGAAAACGCGTTTTCGCCCGAAAACGTGTACGTTTGCACTTCCCCGCCACAGGGAAGCTGCTAGCCGGGAATTCTCTGCCTGGTTCTACCCGCTGCCCGGAACGCTACGCAGCGCAAAAGCGGTTCTCGTCCTCCGTGCTTGCTTTTTCTCAGAAAGAGCCGTGGTGTGCGTTTTCGCCGGAAAACGCGTTTTCGGCCGAAAACGTGTACGTTTGCACTTCCCCGCCACAGGGAAGCTGCTAGCCGGGAATTCTCTGCCTGGTTCTACCCGCTGCCCGGAACGCTACGCAGGGCAAAAGCGGTTCTCGTCCTCCGTGCTTGCTTTTTCTCAGAAAGAGCCGTGGTGTGCGTTTTCGCCGGAAAACGCGTTTTCGGCCGAAAACGTGTACATTTGCACTTCCCCGCCACAGGGAAGCTGCTAGCCGGGAATTCTCTGCCTCGTTCTACCCGCTGCCCGGAACGCTACGCAGGGCAAAAGCGGTTCTCGTCCTCCGTGCTTGCTTTTTCTCAGAAAGAGCCGTGGTGTGCGTTTTCGCCGGAAAACGCGTTTTCGGCCGAAAACGTGTACGTTTGCACTTCCCCGCCACAGGGAAGCTGCTAGCCGGGAATTCTCTGCCTCGTTCTACCCGCTGCCCGGAACGCTACGCAGGGCAAAAGCGGTTCTCGTCCTCCGTGCTTGCTTTTTCTCAGAAAGAGCCGTGGTGTGCGATTTCGCCGGAAAACGCGTTTTCGGCCGAAAACGTGTACGTTTGCACTTCCCCGCCACAGGGAAGCTGCTAGCCGGGAATTCTCTGCCTGGTTCTACCCGCTGCCCGGAACGCTACGCAGGGCAAAAGCGGTTCTCGTCCTCCGTGCTTGCTTTTTCTCAGAAAGAGCCGTGGTGTGCGTTTTCGCCGGAAAACGCGTTTTCGGCCGAAAACGTGTACGTTTGCACTTCCCCGCCACAGGGAAGCTGCTAGCCGGGAATTCTCTGCCTGGTTCTACCCGCTGCCCGGAACGCTACGCAGGGCAAAAGCGGTTCTCGTCCTCCGTGCTTGCTTTTTCTCAGAAAGAGCCGTGGTGTGCGTTTTCGCCGGAAAACGCGTTTTCGGCCGAAAACGTGTACGTTTGCACTTCCCCGCCACAGGGAAGCTGCTAGCCGGGAATTCTCTGCCTGGTTCTACCCGCTGCCCGGAACGCTACGCAGGGCAAAAGCGGTTCTCGTCCTCCGTGCTTGCTTTTTCTCAGAAAGAGCCGTGGTGTGCGTTTTCGCCGGAAAACGCGTTTTCGGCCGAAAACGTGTACGTTTGCACTTCCCCGCCACAGGGAAGCTGCTAGCCGGGAATTCTCTGCCTGGTTCTACCCGCTGCCCGGAACGCTACGCAGGGCAAAAGCGGTTCTGGTCCTCCGTGCTTGCTTTTTCTCAGAAAGAGCCGTGGTGTGCGTTTTCGCCGGAAAACGCGTTTTCGGCCGAAAACGTGTACGTTTGCACTTCCCCGCCACAGGGAAGCTGCTAGCCGGGAATTCTCTGCCTGGTTCTACCCGCTGCCCGGAACGCTACGCAGGGCAAAAGCGCTTCTCGTCCTCCGTGCTTGCTTTTTCTCAGAAAGAGCCGTGGTGTGCGTTTTCGCCGGAAAACGCGTTTTCGGCCGAAAACGTGTACATTTGCACTTCCCCGCCACAGGGAAGCTGCTAGCCGGGAATTCTCTGCCTGGTTCTACCCGCTGCCCGGAACGCTACGCAGGGCTAAAAGCGGTTCTCGTCCTCCGTGCTTGCTTTTTCTCAGAAAGAGCCGTGGTGTGCGTTTTCGCCGAAAAACGCGTTTTCGGCCGAAAACGTGTACGTTTGCACTTCCCCGCCACAGGGAAGCTGCTAGCCGGGAATTCTCTGCCTGGTTCTACCCGCTGCCCGGAACGCTACGCAGGGCAAAAGCGGTTCTCGTCCTCCGTGCTTGCTTTTTCTCAGAAAGAGCCGTGGTGTGCGTTTTCGCCGGAAAACGCGTTTTCGGCCGAAAACGTGTACGTTTGCACTTCCCCGCCACAGGGAAGCTGCTAGCCGGGAATTCTCTGCCTGGTTCTACCCGCTGCCCGGAACGCTACGCAGGGCAAAAGCGGTTCTCGTCCTCCGTGCTTGCTTTTTCTCAGAAAGAGCCGTGGTGTGCGTTTTCGCCGGAAAACGCGTTTTCGGCCGAAAACGTGTACGTTTGCACTTCCCCGCCACAGGGAAGCTGCTAGCCGGGAATTCTCTGCCTGGTTCTACCCGCTGCCCGGAACGCTACGCAGGGCAAAAGCGGTTCTCGTCCTCCGTGCTTGCTTTTTCTCAGAAAGAGCCGTGGTGTGCGTTTTTGCCGGAAAACGGGTTTTCGGCCGAAAACGTGTACGTTTGCACTTCCCCGCCACAGGGAAGCTGCTAGCCGGGAATTCTCTGCCTCGTTCTACCCGCTGCCCGGAACGCTACGCATGGCAAAAGCGGTTCTCGTCCTCCGTGCTTGCTTTTTCTCAGAAAGAGCCGTGGTGTGCGATTTCGCCGGAAAACGCGTTTTCGGCCGAAAACGTGTACGTTTGCACTTTCCCGCCACAGGGAAGCTGCTAGCCGGGAATTCTCTGCCTCGTTCTACCCGCTGCCCGGAACGCTACGCAGGGCAAAAGCGGTTCTCGTCCTCCGTGCTTGCTTTTTCTCAGAAAGAGCCGTGGTGTGCGTTTTCGCCGGAAAACGCGTTTTCGGCCGAAAACGTGTACGTTTGCACTTCCCCGCCACAGGGAAGCTGCTAGCCGGGAATTCTCTGCCTGGTTCTACCCGCTGCCCGGAACGCTACGCAGGGCAAAAGCGCTTCTCGTCCTCCGTGCTTGCTTTTTCTCAGAAAGAGCCGTGGTGTGCGTTTTCGCCGGAAAACGTGTTTTCGGCCGAAAACGTGTACGTTTGCACTTCCCCGCCACAGGGAAGCTGCTAGCCGGGAATTCTCTGCCTGGTTCTACCCGCTGCCCGGAACGCTACGCAGCGCAAAAGCGGTTCTCGTCCTCCGTGCTTGCTTTTTCTCAGAAAGAGCCGTGGTGTGCGTTTTCGCCGGAATACGCGTTTTCGGCCGAAAACGTGTACGTTTGCACTTCCCCGCCACAGGGAAGCTGCTAGCCGGGAATTCTCTGCCTGGTTCTACCCGCTGCCCGGAACGCTACGCAGGGCAAAAGCGGTTCTCGTCCTCCGTGCTTGCTTTTTCTCAGAAAGAGCCGTGGTGTGCGTTTTCGCCGGAAAAGGCGTTTTCGGCCGAAAACGTGTACGTTTGCACTTCCCCGCCACAGGGAAGCTGCTAGCCGGGAATTCTCTGCCTGGTTCTACCCGCTGCCCGGAACGCTACGCAGGGCAAAAGCGGTTCTCGTCCTCCGTGCTTGCTTTTTCTCAGAAAGAGCCGTGGTGTGCGTTTTCGCCGGAAAACGCGTTTTCGGCCGAAAACGTGTACGTTTGCACTTCCCCGCCACAGGGAAGCTGCTAGCCGGGAATTCTCTGCCTGGTTCTACCCGCTGCCCGGAACGCTACGCAGGGCAAAAGCGGTTCTCGTCCTCCGTGCTTGCTTTTTCTCAGAAAGAGCCGTGGTGTGCGTTTTCGCCGGAAAAGGCGTTTTCGGCCGAAAACGTGTACGTTTGCACTTCCCCGCCACAGGGAAGCTGCTAGCCGGGAATTCTCTGCCTGGTTCTACCCGCTGCCCGGAACGCTACGCAGGGCAAAAGCGGTTCTCGTCCTCCGTGCTTGCTTTTTCTCAGAAAGAGCCGTGGTGTGCGTTTTCGCCGGAAAACGGGTTTTCGGCCGAAAACGTGTACGTTTGCACTTCCCCGCCACAGGGAAGCTGCTAGCCGGGAATTCTCTGCCTGGTTCTACCCGCTGCCCGGAACGCTACGCAGGGCAAAAGCGGTTCTCGTCCTCCGTGCTTGCTTTTTCTCAGAAAGAGCCGTGGTGTGCGATTTCGCCGGAAAACGCGTTTTCGGCCGAAAACGTGTACGTTTCAACATCCCCGCCACAGGGAAGCTGCTAGCCGGGAATTCTCTGCCTGGTTCTACCCGCTGCCCGGAACGCTACGCAGGGCAAAAGCTGTTCTCGTCCTCCGTGCTTGCTTTTTCTCAGAAAGAGCCGTGGTGTGCGTTTTCGCCGGAAAGCGCGTTTTCGGCCGAAAACGTGTACGTTTGCACTTCCCCGCCACAGGGAAGCTGCTAGCCGGGAATTCTCTGCCTGGTTCTACCCGCTGCCCGGAACGCTACGCAGGGCAAAAGCGGTTCTCGTCCTCCGTGCTTGCTTTTTCTCAGAAAGAGCCGTGGTGTGCGTTTTCGCCGGAAAACGCGTTTTCGGCCGAAAACGTGTACGTTTGCACTTCCCCGCCACAGGGAAGCTGCTAGCCGGGAATTCTCTGCCTGGTTCTACCCGCTGCCCGGAACGCTACGCAGGGCAAAAGCGGTTCTCCTCCTCCGTGCTTGCTTTTTCTCAGAAAGAGCCGTGGTGTGCGTTTTCGCCGGAAAACGCGTTTTCGGCCGAAAACGTGTACGTTTGCACTTCCCCGCCACAGGGAAGCTGCTAGCCGGGAATTCTCTGCCTGGTTCGACCCGCTGCCCGGAACGCTACGCAGGGCAAAAGCGGTTCTCGTCCTCCGTGCTTGCTTTTTCTCAGAAAGAGCCGTGGTGTGCGTTTTCGCCGGAAAACGCGTTTTCGGCCGAAAACGTGTACGTTTGCACTTCCCCGCCACAGGGAAGCTGCTAGCCGGGAATTCTCTGCCTGGTTCTACCCGCTGCCCGGAACGCTACGCAGGGCAAAAGCGGTTCTCGTCCTCCGTGCTTGCTTTTTCTCAGAAAGAGCCGTGGTGTGCGTTTTCGCCGGAAAACGCGTTTTCGGCCGAAAACGTGTACGTTTGCACTTCCCCGCCACAGGGAAGCTGCTAGCCGGGAATTCTCTGCCTGGTTCTACCCGCTGCCCGGAACGCTACGCAGGGCAAAAGCGGTTCTCGTCCTCCGTGCTTGCTTTTTCTCAGAAAGAGCCGTGGTGTGCGTTTTCGCCGGAAAACGCGTTTTCGGCCGAAAACGTGTACGTTTGCACTTCCCCGCCACAGGGAAGCTGCTAGCCGGGAATTCTCTGCCTGGTTCTACCCGCTGCCCGGAACGCTACGCAGGGCAAAAGCGGTTCTCGTCCTCCGTGCTTGCTTTTTCTCAGAAAGAGCCGTGGTGTGCGTTTTCGCCGGAAAACGCGTTTTCGGCCGAAAACGTGTACGTTTGCACTTCCCCGCCACAGGGAAGCTGCTAGCCGGGAATTCTCTGCCTGGTTCTACCCGCTGCCCGGAACGCTACGCAGGGCAAAAGCGGTTCTCGTCCTCCGTGCTTGCTTTTTCTCAGAAAGAGCCGTGGTGTGCGTTTTCGCCGGAAAACGCGTTTTCGGCCGAAAACGTGTACGTTTGCACTTCCCCGCCACAGGGAAGCTGCTAGCCGGGAATTCTCTGCCTGGTTCTACCCGCTGCCCGGAACGCTACGCAGGGCAAAAGCGGTTCTCGTCCTCCGTGCTTGCTTTTTCTCAGAAAGAGCCGTGGTGTGCGTTTTCGCCGGAAAACGCGTTTTCGGCCGAAAACGTGTACGTTTGCACTTCCCCGCCACAGGGAAGCTGCTAGCCGGGAATTCTCTGCCTGGTTCTACCCGCTGCCCGGAACGCTACGCAGGGCAAAAGCGGTTCTCGTCCTCCGTGCTTGCTTTTTCTCAGAAAGAGCCGTGGTGTGCGTTTTCGCCGGAAAACGCGTTTTCGGCCGAAAACGTGTACGTTTGCACTTCCCCGCCACAGGGAAGCTGCTAGCCGGGAATTCTCTGCCTGGTTCTACCCGCTGCCCGGAACGCTACGCAGGGCAAAAGCGGTTCTCGTCCTCCGTGCTTGCTTTTTCTCAGAAAGAGCCGTGGTGTGCGTTTTCGCCGGAAAACGCGTTTTCGGCCGAAAACGTGTACGTTTGCACTTCCCCGCCACAGGGAAGCTGCTAGCCGGGAATTCTCTGCCTGGTTCTACCCGCTGCCCGGAACGCTACGCAGGGCAAAAGCGGTTCTCGTCCTCCGTGCTTGCTTTTTCTCAGAAAGAGCCGTGGTGTGCGTTTTCGCCGGAAAACGCGTTTTCGGCCGAAAACGTGTACGTTTGCACTTCCCCGCCACAGGGAAGCTGCTAGCCGGGAATTCTCTGCCTGGTTCACCCGCTGCCCGGAACGCTACGCAGGGCAAAAGCGGTTCTCGTCCTCCGTGCTTGCTTTTTCTCAGAAAGAGCCGTGGTGTGCGTTTTCGCCGGAAAACGCGTTTTCGGCCGAAAACGTGTACGTTTGCACTTCCCCGCCACAGGGAAGCTGCTAGCCGGGAATTCTCTGCCTGGTTCTACCCGCTGCCCGGAACGCTACGCAGGGCAAAAGCGGTTCTCGTCCTCCGTGCTTGCTTTTTCTCAGAAAGAGCCGTGGTGTGCGTTTTCGCCGGAAAACGCGTTTTCGGCCGAAAACGTGTACGTTTGCACTTCCCCGCCACAGGGAAGCTGCTAGCCGGGAATTCTCTGCCTGGTTCTACCCGCTGCCCGGAACGCTACGCAGGGCAAAAGCGGTTCTCGTCCTCCGTGCTTGCTTTTTCTCAGAAAGAGCCGTGGTGTGCGTTTTCGCCGGAAAACGCGTTTTCGGCCGAAAACGTGTACGTTTGCACTTCCCCGCCACAGGGAAGCTGCTAGCCGGGAATTCTCTGCCTGGTTCTACCCGCTGCCCGGAACGCTACGCAGGGCAAAAGCGGTTCTCGTCCTCCGTGCTTGCTTTTTCTCAGAAAGAGCCGTGGTGTGCGTTTTCGCCGGGAAAACGCGTTTTCGGCCGAAAACGTGTACGTTTGCACTTCCCCGCCACAGGGAAGCTGCTAGCCGGGAATTCTCTGCCTGGTTCTACCCGCTGCCCGGAACGCTACGCAGGGCAAAAGCGGTTCTCGTCCTCCGTGCTTGCTTTTTCTCAGAAAGAGCCGTGGTGTGCGTTTTCGCCGGAAAACGCGTTGTCGGCCGAAAACCTGTACGTTTGCACTTCCCCGCCACAGGGAAGCTGCTAGCCGGGAATTCTCTGCCTGGTTCTACCCGCTGCCCGGAACGCTACGCAGGGCAAAAGCGGTTCTCGTCCTCCGTGCTTGCTTTTTCTCAGAAAGAGCCGTGGTGTGCGTTTTCGCCGGAAAACGCGTTTTCGGCCGAAAACGTGTACGTTTGCACTTCCCCGCCACAGGGAAGCTGCTAGCCGGGAATTCTCTGCCTGGTTCTACCCGCTGCCCGGAACGCTACGCAGGGCAAAAGCGGTTCTCGTCCTCCGTGCTTGCTTTTTCTCAGAAAGAGCCGTGGTGTGCGTTTTCGCCGGAAAACGCGTTTTCGGCCGAAAACGTGTACGTTTGCACTTCCCCGCCACAGGGAAGCTGCTAGCCGGGAATTCTCTGCCTGGTTCTACCCGCTGCCCGGAACGCTACGCAGGGCAAAAGCGGTTCTCGTCCTCCGTGCTTGCTTTTTCTCAGAAAGAGCCGTGGTGTGCGTTTTCGCCGGAAAGCGCGTTTTCGGCCGAAAACGTGTACGTTTGCACTTCCCCGCCACAGGGAAGCTGCTAGCCGGGAATTCTCTGCCTGGTTCTACCCGCTGCCCGGAACGCTACGCAGGGCAAAAGCGGTTCTCGTCCTCCGTGCTTGCTTTTTCTCAGAAAGAGCCGTGGTGTGCGTTTTCGCCGGAAAACGCGTTTTCGGCCGAAAACGTGTACGTTTGCACTTCCCCGCCACAGGGAAGCTGCTAGCCGGGAATTCTCTGCCTGGTTCTACCCGCTGCCCGGAACGCTACGCAGGGCAAAAGCGGTTCTCGTCCTCCGTGCTTGCTTTTTCTCAGAAAGAGCCGTGGTGTGCGTTTTCGCCGGAAAACGCGTTTTCGGCCGAAAACGTGTACGTTTGCACTTCCCCGCCACAGGGAAGCTGCTAGCCGGGAATTCTCTGCCTGGTTCTACCCGCTGCCCGGAACGCTACGCAGGGCAAAAGCGGTTCTCGTCCTCCGTGCTTGCTTTTTCTCAGAAAGAGCCGTGGTGTGCGTTTTCGCCGGAAAACGCGTTTTCGGCCGAAAACGTGTACGTTTGCACTTCCCCGCCACAGGGAAGCTGCTAGCCGGGAATTCTCTGCCTGGTTCTACCCGCTGCCCGGAACGCTACGCAGGGCAAAAGCGGTTCTCGTCCTCCGTGCTTGCTTTTTCTCAGAAAGAGCCGTGGTGTGCGTTTTCGCCGGAAAACGCGTTTTCGGCCGAAAACGTGTACGTTTGCACTTCCCCGCCACAGGGAAGCTGCTAGCCGGGAATTCTCTGCCTGGTTCTACCCGCTGCCCGGAACGCTACGCAGGGCAAAAGCGGTTCTCGTCCTCCGTGCTTGCTTTTTCTCAGAAAGAGCCGTGGTGTGCGTTTTCGCCGGAAAACGCGTTTTCGGCCGAAAACGTGTACGTTTGCACTTCCCCGCCACAGGGAAGCTGCTAGCCGGGAATTCTCTGCCTGGTTCTACCCGCTGCCCGGAACGCTACGCAGGGCAAAAGCGGTTCTCGTCCTCCGTGCTTGCTTTTTCTCAGAAAGAGCCGTGGTGTGCGTTTTCGCCGGAAAACGCGTTTTCGGCCGAAAACGTGTACGTTTGCACTTCCCCGCCACAGGGAAGCTGCTAGCCGGGAATTCTCTGCCTGGTTCTACCCGCTGCCCGGAACGCTACGCAGGGCAAAAGCGGTTCTCGTCCTCCGTGCTTGCTTTTTCTCAGAAAGAGCCGTGGTGTGCGTTTTCGCCGGAAAACGCGTTTTCGGCCGAAAACGTGTACGTTTGCACTTCCCCGCCACAGGGAAGCTGCTAGCCGGGAATTCTCTGCCTGGTTCTACCCGCTGCCCGGAACGCTACGCAGGGCAAAAGCGGTTCTCGTCCTCCGTGCTTGCTTTTTCTCAGAAAGAGCCGTGGTGTGCGTTTTCGCCGGAAAACGCGTTTTCGGCCGAAAACGTGTACGTTTGCACTTCCCCGCCACAGGGAAGCTGCTAGCCGGGAATTCTCTGCCTGGTTCTACCCGCTGCCCGGAACGCTACGCAGGGCAAAAGCGGTTCTCGTCCTCCGTGCTTGCTTTTTCTCAGAAAGAGCCGTGGTGTGCGTTTTCGCCGGAAAACGCGTTTTCGGCCGAAAACGTGTACGTTTGCACTTCCCCGCCACAGGGAAGCTGCTAGCCGGGAATTCTCTGCCTGGTTCTACCCGCTGCCCGGAACGCTACGCAGGGCAAAAGCGGTTCTCGTCCTCCGTGCTTGCTTTTTCTCAGAAAGAGCCGTGGTGTGCGTTTTCGCCGGAAAACGCGTTTTCGGCCGAAAACGTGTACGTTTGCACTTCCCCGCCACAGGGAAGCTGCTAGCCGGGAATTCTCTGCCTGGTTCTACCCGCTGCCCGGAACGCTACGCAGGGCAAAAGCGGTTCTCGTCCTCCGTGCTTGCTTTTTCTCAGAAAGAGCCGTGGTGTGCGTTTTCGCCGGAAAACGCGTTTTCGGCCGAAAACGTGTACGTTTGCACTTCCCCGCCACAGGGAAGCTGCTAGCCGGGAATTCTCTGCCTGGTTCTACCCGCTGCCCGGAACGCTACGCAGGGCAAAAGCGGTTCTCGTCCTCCGTGCTTGCTTTTTCTCAGAAAGAGCCGTGGTGTGCGTTTTCGCCGGAAAACGCGTTTTCGGCCGAAAACGTGTACGTTTGCACTTCCCCGCCACAGGGAAGCTGCTAGCCGGGAATTCTCTGCCTGGTTCTACCCGCTGCCCGGAACGCTACGCAGGGCAAAAGCGGTTCTCGTCCTCCGTGCTTGCTTTTTCTCAGAAAGAGCCGTGGTGTGCGTTTTCGCCGGAAAACGCGTTTTCGGCCGAAAACGTGTACGTTTGCACTTCCCCGCCACAGGGAAGCTGCTAGCCGGGAATTCTCTGCCTGGTTCTACCCGCTGCCCGGAACGCTACGCAGGGCAAAAGCGGTTCTCGTCCTCCGTGCTTGCTTTTTCTCAGAAAGAGCCGTGGTGTGCGTTTTCGCCGGAAAACGCGTTTTCGGCCGAAAACGTGTACGTTTGCACTTCCCCGCCACAGGGAAGCTGCTAGCCGGGAATTCTCTGCCTGGTTCTACCCGCTGCCCGGAACGCTACGCAGGGCAAAAGCGGTTCTCGTCCTCCGTGCTTGCTTTTTCTCAGAAAGAGCCGTGGTGTGCGTTTTCGCCGGAAAACGCGTTTTCGGCCGAAAACGTGTACGTTTGCACTTCCCCGCCACAGGGAAGCTGCTAGCCGGGAATTCTCTGCCTGGTTCTACCCGCTGCCCGGAACGCTACGCAGGGCAAAAGCGGTTCTCGTCCTCCGTGCTTGCTTTTTCTCAGAAAGAGCCGTGGTGTGCGTTTTCGCCGGAAAACGCGTTTTCGGCCGAAAACGTGTACGTTTGCACTTCCCCGCCACAGGGAAGCTGCTAGCCGGGAATTCTCTGCCTGGTTCTACCCGCTGCCCGGAACGCTACGCAGGGCAAAAGCGGTTCTCGTCCTCCGTGCTTGCTTTTTCTCAGAAAGAGCCGTGGTGTGCGTTTTCGCCGGAAAACGCGTTTTCGGCCGAAAACGTGTACGTTTGCACTTCCCCGCCACAGGGAAGCTGCTAGCCGGGAATTCTCTGCCTGGTTCTACCCGCTGCCCGGAACGCTACGCAGGGCAAAAGCGGTTCTCGTCCTCCGTGCTTGCTTTTTCTCAGAAAGAGCCGTGGTGTGCGTTTTCGCCGGAAAACGCGTTTTCGGCCGAAAACGTGTACGTTTGCACTTCCCCGCCACAGGGAAGCTGCTAGCCGGGAATTCTCTGCCTGGTTCTACCCGCTGCCCGGAACGCTACGCAGGGCAAAAGCGGTTCTCGTCCTCCGTGCTTGCTTTTTCTCAGAAAGAGCCGTGGTGTGCGTTTTCGCCGGAAAACGCGTTTTCGGCCGAAAACGTGTACGTTTGCACTTCCCCGCCACAGGGAAGCTGCTAGCCGGGAATTCTCTGCCTGGTTCTACCCGCTGCCCGGAACGCTACGCAGGGCAAAAGCGGTTCTCGTCCTCCGTGCTTGCTTTTTCTCAGAAAGAGCCGTGGTGTGCGTTTTCGCCGGAAAACGCGTTTTCGGCCGAAAACGTGTACGTTTGCACTTCCCCGCCACAGGGAAGCTGCTAGCCGGGAATTCTCTGCCTGGTTCTACCCGCTGCCCGGAACGCTACGCAGGGCAAAAGCGGTTCTCGTCCTCCGTGCTTGCTTTTTCTCAGAAAGAGCCGTGGTGTGCGTTTTCGCCGGAAAACGCGTTTTCGGCCGAAAACGTGTACGTTTGCACTTCCCCGCCACAGGGAAGCTGCTAGCCGGGAATTCTCTGCCTGGTTCTACCCGCTGCCCGGAACGCTACGCAGGGCAAAAGCGGTTCTCGTCCTCCGTGCTTGCTTTTTCTCAGAAAGAGCCGTGGTGTGCGTTTTCGCCGGAAAACGCGTTTTCGGCCGAAAACGTGTACGTTTGCACTTCCCCGCCACAGGGAAGCTGCTAGCCGGGAATTCTCTGCCTGGTTCTACCCGCTGCCCGGAACGCTACGCAGGGCAAAAGCGGTTCTCGTCCTCCGTGCTTGCTTTTTCTCAGAAAGAGCCGTGGTGTGCGTTTTCGCCGGAAAACGCGTTTTCGGCCGAAAACGTGTACGTTTGCACTTCCCCGCCACAGGGAAGCTGCTAGCCGGGAATTCTCTGCCTGGTTCTACCCGCTGCCCGGAACGCTACGCAGGGCAAAAGCGGTTCTCGTCCTCCGTGCTTGCTTTTTCTCAGAAAGAGCCGTGGTGTGCGTTTTCGCCGGAAAACGCGTTTTCGGCCGAAAACGTGTACGTTTGCACTTCCCCGCCACAGGGAAGCTGCTAGCCGGGAATTCTCTGCCTGGTTCTACCCGCTGCCCGGAACGCTACGCAGGGCAAAAGCGGTTCTCGTCCTCCGTGCTTGCTTTTTCTCAGAAAGAGCCGTGGTGTGCGTTTTCGCCGGAAAACGCGTTTTCGGCCGAAAACGTGTACGTTTGCACTTCCCCGCCACAGGGAAGCTGCTAGCCGGGAATTCTCTGCCTGGTTCTACCCGCTGCCCGGAACGCTACGCAGGGCAAAAGCGGTTCTCGTCCTCCGTGCTTGCTTTTTCTCAGAAAGAGCCGTGGTGTGCGTTTTCGCCGGAAAACGCGTTTTCGGCCGAAAACGTGTACGTTTGCACTTCCCCGCCACAGGGAAGCTGCTAGCCGGGAATTCTCTGCCTGGTTCTACCCGCTGCCCGGAACGCTACGCAGGGCAAAAGCGGTTCTCGTCCTCCGTGCTTGCTTTTTCTCAGAAAGAGCCGTGGTGTGCGTTTTCGCCGGAAAACGCGTTTTCGGCCGAAAACGTGTACGTTTGCACTTCCCCGCCACAGGGAAGCTGCTAGCCGGGAATTCTCTGCCTGGTTCTACCCGCTGCCCGGAACGCTACGCAGGGCAAAAGCGGTTCTCGTCCTCCGTGCTTGCTTTTTCTCAGAAAGAGCCGTGGTGTGCGTTTTCGCCGGAAAACGCGTTTTCGGCCGAAAACGTGTACGTTTGCACTTCCCCGCCACAGGGAAGCTGCTAGCCGGGAATTCTCTGCCTGGTTCTACCCGCTGCCCGGAACGCTACGCAGGGCAAAAGCGGTTCTCGTCCTCCGTGCTTGCTTTTTCTCAGAAAGAGCCGTGGTGTGCGTTTTCGCCGGAAAACGCGTTTTCGGCCGAAAACGTGTACGTTTGCACTTCCCCGCCACAGGGAAGCTGCTAGCCGGGAATTCTCTGCCTGGTTCTACCCGCTGCCCGGAACGCTACGCAGGGCAAAAGCGGTTCTCGTCCTCCGTGCTTGCTTTTTCTCAGAAAGAGCCGTGGTGTGCGTTTTCGCCGGAAAACGCGTTTTCGGCCGAAAACGTGTACGTTTGCACTTCCCCGCCACAGGGAAGCTGCTAGCCGGGAATTCTCTGCCTGGTTCTACCCGCTGCCCGGAACGCTACGCAGGGCAAAAGCGGTTCTCGTCCTCCGTGCTTGCTTTTTCTCAGAAAGAGCCGTGGTGTGCGTTTTCGCCGGAAAACGCGTTTTCGGCCGAAAACGTGTACGTTTGCACTTCCCCGCCACAGGGAAGCTGCTAGCCGGGAATTCTCTGCCTGGTTCTACCCGCTGCCCGGAACGCTACGCAGGGCAAAAGCGGTTCTCGTCCTCCGTGCTTGCTTTTTCTCAGAAAGAGCCGTGGTGTGCGTTTTCGCCGGAAAACGCGTTTTCGGCCGAAAACGTGTACGTTTGCACTTCCCCGCCACAGGGAAGCTGCTAGCCGGGAATTCTCTGCCTGGTTCTACCCGCTGCCCGGAACGCTACGCAGGGCAAAAGCGGTTCTCGTCCTCCGTGCTTGCTTTTTCTCAGAAAGAGCCGTGGTGTGCGTTTTCGCCGGAAAACGCGTTTTCGGCCGAAAACGTGTACGTTTGCACTTCCCCGCCACAGGGAAGCTGCTAGCCGGGAATTCTCTGCCTGGTTCTACCCGCTGCCCGGAACGCTACGCAGGGCAAAAGCGGTTCTCGTCCTCCGTGCTTGCTTTTTCTCAGAAAGAGCCGTGGTGTGCGTTTTCGCCGGAAAACGCGTTTTCGGCCGAAAACGTGTACGTTTGCACTTCCCCGCCACAGGGAAGCTGCTAGCCGGGAATTCTCTGCCTGGTTCTACCCGCTGCCCGGAACGCTACGCAGGGCAAAAGCGGTTCTCGTCCTCCGTGCTTGCTTTTTCTCAGAAAGAGCCGTGGTGTGCGTTTTCGCCGGAAAACGCGTTTTCGGCCGAAAACGTGTACGTTTGCACTTCCCCGCCACAGGGAAGCTGCTAGCCGGGAATTCTCTGCCTGGTTCTACCCGCTGCCCGGAACGCTACGCAGGGCAAAAGCGGTTCTCGTCCTCCGTGCTTGCTTTTTCTCAGAAAGAGCCGTGGTGTGCGTTTTCGCCGGAAAACGCGTTTTCGGCCGAAAACGTGTACGTTTGCACTTCCCCGCCACAGGGAAGCTGCTAGCCGGGAATTCTCTGCCTGGTTCTACCCGCTGCCCGGAACGCTACGCAGGGCAAAAGCGGTTCTCGTCCTCCGTGCTTGCTTTTTCTCAGAAAGAGCCGTGGTGTGCGTTTTCGCCGGAAAACGCGTTTTCGGCCGAAAACGTGTACGTTTGCACTTCCCCGCCACAGGGAAGCTGCTAGCCGGGAATTCTCTGCCTGGTTCTACCCGCTGCCCGGAACGCTACGCAGGGCAAAAGCGGTTCTCGTCCTCCGTGCTTGCTTTTTCTCAGAAAGAGCCGTGGTGTGCGTTTTCGCCGGAAAACGCGTTTTCGGCCGAAAACGTGTACGTTTGCACTTCCCCGCCACAGGGAAGCTGCTAGCCGGGAATTCTCTGCCTGGTTCTACCCGCTGCCCGGAACGCTACGCAGGGCAAAAGCGGTTCTCGTCCTCCGTGCTTGCTTTTTCTCAGAAAGAGCCGTGGTGTGCGTTTTCGCCGGAAAACGCGTTTTCGGCCGAAAACGTGTACGTTTGCACTTCCCCGCCACAGGGAAGCTGCTAGCCGGGAATTCTCTGCCTGGTTCTACCCGCTGCCCGGAACGCTACGCAGGGCAAAAGCGGTTCTCGTCCTCCGTGCTTGCTTTTTCTCAGAAAGAGCCGTGGTGTGCGTTTTCGCCGGAAAACGCGTTTTCGGCCGAAAACGTGTACGTTTGCACTTCCCCGCCACAGGGAAGCTGCTAGCCGGGAAGTCTCTGCCTGGTTCTACCCGCTGCCCGGAACGCTACGCAGGGCAAAAGCGGTTCTCGTCCTCCGTGCTTGCTTTTTATCAGAAAGAGCCGTGCTGTGCGTTTTCGCCGGAAAACGCGTTTTCGGCCGAAAACGTGTACGTTTGCACTTCCCCGCCACAGGGAAGCTGCTAGCCGGGAAGTCTCTGCCTGGTTCTACCCGCTGCCCGGAACGCTACGCAGGGCAAAAGCGGTTCTCGTCCTCCGTGCTTGCTTTTTCTCAGAAAGAGCCGTGGCTGTGCGTTTTCGCCGGAAAACGCGTTTTCGGCCGAAAACGTGTACGTTTGCACTTCCCCGCCACAGGGAAGCTGCTAGCCCGGAATTCTCTGCCTGGTTCTACCCGCTGCCCGGAACGCTACGCAGGGCAAAAGCGGTTCTCGTCCTCCGTGCTTGCTTTTTCTCAGAAAGAGCCGTGGTGTGCGTTTTCGCCGGAAAACGCGTTTTCGGCCGAAAACGTGTACGTTTGCACTTCCCCGCCACAGGGAAGCTGCTAGCCGGGAATTCTCTGCCTGGTTCTACCCGCTGCCCGGAACGCTACGCAGGGCAAAAGCGGTTCTCGTCCTCCGTGCTTGCTTTTTCTCAGAAAGAGCCGTGGTGTGCCTTTTCGCCGGAAAACGCGTTTTCGGCCGAAAACGTGTACGTTTGCACTTCCCCGCCACAGGGAAGCTGCTAGCCGGGAATTCTCTGCCTGGTTCTACCCGCTGCCCGGAACGCTACGCAGGGCAAAAGCGGTTCTCGTCCTCCGTGCTTGCTTTTTCTCAGAAAGAGCCGTGGTGTGCGTTTTCGCCGGAAAACGCGTTTTCGGCCGAAAACGTGTACGTTTGCACTTCCCCGCCACAGGGAAGCTGCTAGCCGGGAATTCTCTGCCTGGTTCTACCCGCTGCCCGGAACGCTACGCAGGGCAAAAGCGGTTCTCGTCCTCCGTGCTTGCTTTTTCTCAGAAAGAGCCGTGGTGTGCGTTTTCGCCGGAAAACGCGTTTTCGGCCGAAAACGTGTACGTTTGCACTTCCCCGCCACAGGGAAGCTGCTAGCCGGGAATTCTCTGCCTGGTTCTACCCGCTGCCCGGAACGCTACGCAGGGCAAAAGCGGTTCTCGTCCTCCGTGCTTGCTTTTTCTCAGAAAGAGCCGTGGTGTGCGTTTTCGCCGGAAAACGCGTTTTCGGCCGAAAACGTGTACGTTTGCACTTCCCCGCCACAGGGAAGCTGCTAGCCGGGAATTCTCTGCCTGGTTCTACCCGCTGCCCGGAACGCTACGCAGGGCAAAAGCGGTTCTCGTCCTCCGTGCTTGCTTTTTCTCAGAAAGAGCCGTGGTGTGCGTTTTCGCCGGAAAACGCGTTTTCGGCCGAAAACGTGTACGTTTGCACTTCCCCGCCACAGGGAAAGCTGCTAGCCGGGAATTCTCTGCCTGGTTCTACCCGCTGCCCGGAACGCTACGCAGGGCAAAAGCGGTTCTCGTCCTCCGTGCTTGCTTTTTCTCAGAAAGAGCCGTGGTGTGCGTTTTCGCCGGAAAACGCGTTTTCGGCCGAAAACGTGTACGTTTGCACTTCCCCGCCACAGGGAAGCTGCTAGCCGGGAATTCTCTGCCTGGTTCTACCCGCTGCCCGGAACGCTACGCAGGGCAAAAGCGGTTCTCGTCCTCCGTGCTTGCTTTTTCTCAGAAAGAGCCGTGGTGTGCGTTTTCGCCGGAAAACGCGTTTTCGGCCGAAAACGTGTACGTTTGCACTTCCCCGCCACAGGGAAGCTGCTAGCCGGGAATTCTCTGCCTGGTTCTACCCGCTGCCCGGAACGCTACGCAGGGCAAAAGCGGTTCTCGTCCTCCGTGCTTGCTTTTTCTCAGAAAGAGCCGTGGTGTGCGTTTTCGCCGGAAAACGCGTTTTCGGCCGAAAACGTGTACGTTTGCACTTCCCCGCCACAGGGAAGCTGCTAGCCGGGAATTCTCTGCCTGGTTCTACCCGCTGCCCGGAACGCTACGCAGGGCAAAAGCGGTTCTCGTCCTCCGTGCTTGCTTTTTCTCAGAAAGAGCCGTGGTGTGCGTTTTCGCCGGAAAACGCGTTTTCGGCCGAAAACGTGTACGTTTGCACTTCCCCGCCACAGGGAAGCTGCTAGCCGGGAATTCTCTGCCTGGTTCTACCCGCTGCCCGGAACGCTACGCAGGGCAAAAGCGGTTCTCGTCCTCCGTGCTTGCTTTTTCTCAGAAAGAGCCGTGGTGTGCGTTTTCGCCGGAAAACGCGTTTTCGGCCGAAAACGTGTACGTTTGCACTTCCCCGCCACAGGGAAGCTGCTAGCCGGGAATTCTCTGCCTGGTTCTACCCGCTGCCCGGAACGCTACGCAGGGCAAAAGCGGTTCTCGTCCTCCGTGCTTGCTTTTTCTCAGAAAGAGCCGTGGTGTGCGTTTTCGCCGGAAAACGCGTTTTCGGCCGAAAACGTGTACGTTTGCACTTCCCCGCCACAGGGAAGCTGCTAGCCGGGAATTCTCTGCCTGGTTCTACCCGCTGCCCGGAACGCTACGCAGGGCAAAAGCGGTTCTCGTCCTCCGTGCTTGCTTTTTCTCAGAAAGAGCCGTGGTGTGCGTTTTCGCCGGAAAACGCGTTTTCGGCCGAAAACGTGTACGTTTGCACTTCCCCGCCACAGGGAAGCTGCTAGCCGGGAATTCTCTGCCTGGTTCTACCCGCTGCCCGGAACGCTACGCAGGGCAAAAGCGGTTCTCGTCCTCCGTGCTTGCTTTTTCTCAGAAAGAGCCGTGGTGTGCGTTTTCGCCGGAAAACGCGTTTTCGGCCGAAAACGTGTACGTTTGCACTTCCCCGCCACAGGGAAGCTGCTAGCCGGGAATTCTCTGCCTGGTTCTACCCGCTGCCCGGAACGCTACGTAGGGCAAAAGCGGTTCTCGTCCTCCGTGCTTGCTTTTTCTCAGAAAGAGCCGTGGTGTGCGTTTTCGCCGGAAAACGCGTTTTCGGCCGAAAACGTGTACGTTTGCACTTCCCCGCCACAGGGAAGCTGCTAGCCGGGAATTCTCTGCCTGGTTCTACCCGCTGCCCGGAACGCTACGCAGGGCAAAAGCGGTTCTCGTCCTCCGTGCTTGCTTTTTCTCAGAAAGAGCCGTGGTGTGCGTTTTCGCCGGAAAACGCGTTTTCGGCCGAAAACGTGTACGTTTGCACTTCCCCGCCACAGGGAAGCTGCTAGCCGGGAATTCTCTGCCTGGTTCTACCCGCTGCCCGGAACGCTACGCAGGGCAAAAGCGGTTCTCGTCCTCCGTGCTTGCTTTTTCTCAGAAAGAGCCGTGGTGTGCGTTTTCGCCGGAAAACGCGTTTTCGGCCGAAAACGTGTACGTTTGCACTTCCCCGCCACAGGGAAGCTGCTAGCCGGGAATTCTCTGCCTGGTTCTACCCGCTGCCCGGAACGCTACGCAGGGCAAAAGCGGTTCTCGTCCTCCGTGCTTGCTTTTTCTCAGAAAGAGCCGTGGTGTGCGTTTTCGCCGGAAAACGCGTTTTCGGCCGAAAACGTGTACGTTTGCACTTCCCCGCCACAGGGAAGCTGCTAGCCGGGAATTCTCTGCCTGGTTCTACCCGCTGCCCGGAACGCTACGCAGGGCAAAAGCGGTTCTCGTCCTCCGTGCTTGCTTTTTCTCAGAAAGAGCCGTGGTGTGCGTTTTCGCCGGAAAACGCGTTTTCGGCCGAAAACGTGTACGTTTGCACTTCCCCGCCACAGGGAAGCTGCTAGCCGGGAATTCTCTGCCTGGTTCTACCCGCTGCCCGGAACGCTACGCAGGGCAAAAGCGGTTCTCGTCCTCCGTGCTTGCTTTTTCTCAGAAAGAGCCGTGGTGTGCGTTTTCGCCGGAAAACGCGTTTTCGGCCGAAAACGTGTACGTTTGCACTTCCCCGCCACAGGGAAGCTGCTAGCCGGGAATTCTCTGCCTGGTTCTACCCGCTGCCCGGAACGCTACGCAGGGCAAAAGCGGTTCTCGTCCTCCGTGCTTGCTTTTTCTCAGAAAGAGCCGTGGTGTGCGTTTTCGCCGGAAAACGCGTTTTCGGCCGAAAACGTGTACGTTTGCACTTCCCCGCCACAGGGAAGCTGCTAGCCGGGAATTCTCTGCCTGGTTCTACCCGCTGCCCGGAACGCTACGCAGGGCAAAAGCGGTTCTCGTCCTCCGTGCTTGCTTTTTCTCAGAAAGAGCCGTGGTGTGCGTTTTCGCCGGAAAACGCGTTTTCGGCCGAAAACGTGTACGTTTGCACTTCCCCGCCACAGGGAAGCTGCTAGCCGGGAATTCTCTGCCTGGTTCTACCCGCTGCCCGGAACGCTACGCAGGGCAAAAGCGGTTCTCGTCCTCCGTGCTTGCTTTTTCTCAGAAAGAGCCGTGGTGTGCGTTTTCGCCGGAAAACGCGTTTTCGGCCGAAAACGTGTACGTTTGCACTTCCCCGCCACAGGGAAGCTGCTAGCCGGGAATTCTCTGCCTGGTTCTACCCGCTGCCCGGAACGCTACGCAGGGCAAAAGCGGTTCTCGTCCTCCGTGCTTGCTTTTTCTCAGAAAGAGCCGTGGTGTGCGTTTTCGCCGGAAAACGCGTTTTCGGCCGAAAACGTGTACGTTTGCACTTCCCCGCCACAGGGAAGCTGCTAGCCGGGAATTCTCTGCCTGGTTCTACCCGCTGCCCGGAACGCTACGCAGGGCAAAAGCGGTTCTCGTCCTCCGTGCTTGCTTTTTCTCAGAAAGAGCCGTGGTGTGCGTTTTCGCCGGAAAACGCGTTTTCGGCCGAAAACGTGTACGTTTGCACTTCCCCGCCACAGGGAAGCTGCTAGCCGGGAATTCTCTGCCTGGTTCTACCCGCTGCCCGGAACGCTACGCAGGGCAAAAGCGGTTCTCGTCCTCCGTGCTTGCTTTTTCTCAGAAAGAGCCGTGGTGTGCGTTTTCGCCGGAAAACGCGTTTTCGGCCGAAAACGTGTACGTTTGCACTTCCCCGCCACAGGGAAGCTGCTAGCCGGGAATTCTCTGCCTGGTTCTACCCGCTGCCCGGAACGCTACGCAGGGCAAAAGCGGTTCTCGTCCTCCGTGCTTGCTTTTTCTCAGAAAGAGCCGTGGTGTGCGTTTTCGCCGGAAAACGCGTTTTCGGCCGAAAACGTGTACGTTTGCACTTCCCCGCCAGAGGGAAGCTGCTAGCCGGGAATTCTCTGCCTGGTTCTACCCGCTGCCCGGAACGCTACGCAGGGCAAAAGCGGTTCTCGTCCTCCGTGCTTGCTTTTTCTCAGAAAGAGCCGTGGTGTGCCTTTTCGCCGGAAAACGCGTTTTCGGCCGAAAACGTGTGCGTTTGCACTTCCCCGCCACAGGGAAGCTGCTAGCCGGGAATTCTCTGCCTGGTTCTACCCGCTGCCCGGAACGCTACGCAGGCAAAAGCGGTTCTCGTCCTCCGTGCTTGCTTTTTCTCAGAAAGAGCCGTGGTGTGCGTTTTCGCCGGAAAACGCGTTTTCGGCCGAAAACGTGTACGTTTGCACTTCCCCGCCACAGGGAAGCTGCTAGCCGGGAATTCTCTGCCTGGTTCTACCCGCTGCCCGGAACGCTACGCAGGGCAAAAGCGGTTCTCGTCCTCCGTGCTTGCTTTTTCTCAGAAAGAGCCGTGGTGTGCGTTTTCGCCGGAAAACGCGTTTTCGGCCGAAAACGTGTACGTTTGCACTTCCCCGCCACAGGGAAGCTGCTAGCCGGGAATTCTCTGCCTGGTTCTACCCGCTGCCCGGAACGCTACGCAGGGCAAAAGCGGTTCTCGTCCTCCGTGCTTGCTTTTTCTCAGAAAGAGCCGTGGTGTGCGTTTTGGCCGGAAAACGCGTTTTCGGCCGAAAACGTGTACGTTTGCACTTCCCCGCCACAGGGAAGCTGCTAGCCGGGAATTCTCTGCCTGGTTCTACCCGCTGCCCGGAACGCTACGCAGGGCAAAAGCGGTTCTCGTCCTCCGTGCTTGCTTTTTCTCAGAAAGAGCCGTGGTGTGCCTTTTCGCCGGAAAACGCGTTTTCGGCCGAAAACGTGTACGTTTGCACTTCCCCGCCACAGGGAAGCTGCTAGCCGGGAATTCTCTGCCTGGTTCTACCCGCTGCCCGGAACGCTACGCAGAGCAAAAGCGGTTCTCGTCCTCCGTGCTTGCTTTTTCTCAGAAAGAGCCGTGGTGTGCGTTTTCGCCGGAAAACGCGTTTTCGGCCGAAAACGTGTACGTTTGCACTTCCCCGCCACAGGGAAGCTGCTAGCCGGGAATTCTCTGCCTGGTTCTACCCGCTGCCCGGAACGCTACGCAGGGCAAAAGCGGTTCTCGTCCTCCGTGCTTGCTTTTTCTCAGAAAGAGCCGTGGTGTGCGTTTTCGCCGGAAAACGCGTTTTCGGCCGAAAACGTGTACGTTTGCACTTCCCCGCCACAGGGAAGCTGCTAGCCGGGAATTCTCTGCCTGGTTCTACCCGCTGCCCGGAACGCTACGTAGGGCAAAAGCGGTTCTCGTCCTCCGTGCTTGCTTTTTCTCAGAAAGAGCCGTGGTGTGCCTTTTCGCCGGAAAACGCGTTTTCGGCCGAAAACGTGTACGTTTGCACTTCCCCGCCACAGGGAAGCTGCTAGCCGGGAATTCTCTGCCTGGTTCTACCCGCTGCCCGGAACGCTACGCAGGGCAAAAGCGGTTCTCGTCCTCCGTGCTTGCTTTTTCTCAGAAAGAGCCGTGGTGTGCCTTTTCGCCGGAAAACGCGTTTTCGGCCGAAAACGTGTACGTTTGCACTTCCCCGCCACAGGGAAGCTGCTAGCCGGGAAGTCTCTGCCTGGTTCTACCCGCTGCCCGGAACGCTACGCAGGGCAAAAGCGGTTCTCGTCCTCCGTGCTTGCTTTTTCTCAGAAAGAGCCGTGCTGTGCGTTTTCGCCGGAAAACGCGTTTTCGGCCGAAAACGTGTACGTTTGCACTTCCCCGCCACAGGGAAGCTGCTAGCCGGGAAGTCTCTGCCTGGTTCTACCCGCTGCCCGGAACGCTACGCAGGGCAAAAGCGGTTCTCGTCCTCCGTGCTTGCTTTTTCTCAGAAAGAGCCGTGCTGTGCGTTTTCGCCGGAAAACGCGTTTTCGGCCGAAAACGTGTACGTTTGCACTTCCCCGCCACAGGGAAGCTGCTAGCCGGGAATTCTCTGCCTGGTTCTACCCGCTGCCCGGAACGCTACGCAGGGCAAAAGCGGTTCTCGTCCTCCGTGCTTGCTTTTTATCAGGAAGAGCCGTGGTGTGCCTTTTCGCCGGAAAACGCGTTTTCGGCCGAAAACGTGTACGTTTGCACTTCCCCGCCACAGGGAAGCTGCTAGCCGGGAATTCTCTGCCTGGTTCTACCCGCTGCCCGGAACGCTACGCAGGGCAAAAGCGGTTCTCGTCCTCCGTGCTTGCTTTTTCTCAGAAAGAGCCGTGGTGTGCCTTTTCGCCGGAAAACGCGTTTTCGGCCCAAAACGTGTACGTTTGCACTTCCCCGCCACAGGGAAGCTGCTAGCCGGGAATTCTCTGCCTGGTTCTACCCGCTGCCCGGAACGCTACGCAGGGCAAAAGCGGTTCTCGTCCTCCGTGCTTGCTTTTTCTCAGAAAGAGCCGTGGTGTGCGTTTTCGCCGGAAAACGCGTTTTCGGCCGAAAACGTGTACGTTTGCACTTCCCCGCCACAGGGAAGCTGCTAGCCGGGAATTCTCTGCCTGGTTCTACCCGCTGCCCGGAACGCTACGCAGGGCAAAAGCGGTTCTCGTCCTCCGTGCTTGCTTTTTCTCAGAAAGAGCCGTGGTGTGCCTTTTCGCCGGAAAACGCGTTTTCGGCCGAAAACGTGTACGTTTGCACTTCCCCGCCACAGGGAAGCTGCTAGCCGGGAATTCTCTGCCTGGTTCTACCCGCTGCCCGGAACGCTACGCAGGGCAAAAGCGGTTCTCGTCCTCCGTGCTTGCTTTTTCTCAGAAAGAGCCGTGGTGTGCCTTTTCGCCGGAAAACGCGTTTTCGGCCGAAAACGTGTACGTTTGCACTTCCCCGCCACAGGGAAGCTGCTAGCCGGGAATTCTCTGCCTGGTTCTACCCGCTGCCCGGAACGCTACGCAGGGCAAAAGCGGTTCTCGTCCTCCGTGCTTGCTTTTTCTCAGAAAGAGCCGAAGTGTGCGTTTTCGCCGGAAAACGCGTTTTCGGCCGAAAACGTGTACGTTTGCACTTCCCCGCCACAGGGAAGCTGCTAGCCGGGAATTCTCTGCCTGGTTCTACCCGCTGCCCGGAACGCTACGCAGGGCAAAAGCGGTTCTCGTCCTCCGTGCTTGCTTTTTCTCAGAAAGAGCCGTGGTGTGCGTTTTCGCCGGAAAACGCGTTTTCGGCCGAAAACGTGTACGTTTGCACTTCCCCGCCAGAGGGAAGCTGCTAGCCGGGAATTCTCTGCCTGGTTCTACCCGCTGCCCGGAACGCTACGCAGGGCAAAAGCGGTTCTCGTCCTCCGTGCTTGCTTTTTCTCAGAAAGAGCCGTGGTGTGCCTTTTCGCCGGAAAACGCGTTTTCGGCCGAAAACGTGTACGTTTGCACTTCCCCGCCACAGGGAAGCTGCTAGCCGGGAATTCTCTGCCTGGTTCTACCCGCTGCCCGGAACGCTACGCAGGGCAAAAGCGGTTCTCGTCCTCCGTGCTTGCTTTTTCTCAGAAAGAGCCGTGGTGTGCGTTTTCGCCGGAAAACGCGTTTTCGGCCGAAAACGTGTACGTTTGCACTTCCCCGCCACAGGGAAGCTGCTAGCCGGGAATTCTCTGCCTGGTTCTACCCGCTGCCCGGAACGCTACGCAGGGCAAAAGCGGTTCTCGTCCTCCGTGCTTGCTTTTTCTCAGAAAGAGCCGTGGTGTGCGTTTTCGCCGGAAAACGCGTTTTCGGCCCAAAACGTGTACGTTTGCACTTCCCCGCCACAGGGAAGCTGCTAGCCGGGAATTCTCTGCCTGGTTCTACCCGCTGCCCGGAACGCTACGCAGGGCAAAAGCGGTTCTCGTCCTCCGTGCTTGCTTTTTCTCAGAAAGAGCCGTGGTGTGCCTTTTCGCCGGAAAACGCGTTTTCGGCCGAAAACGTGTACGTTTGCACTTCCCCGCCAGAGGGAAGCTGCTAGCCGGGAATTCTCTGCCTGGTTCTACCCGCTGCCCGGAACGCTACGCAGGGCAAAAGCGGTTCTCGTCCTCCGTGCTTGCTTTTTCTCAGAAAGAGCCGTGGTGTGCCTTTTCGCCGGAAAACGCGTTTTCGGCCGAAAACGTGTACGTTTGCACTTCCCCGCCACAGGGAAGCTGCTAGCCGGGAATTCTCTGCCTGGTTCTACCCGCTGCCCGGAACGCTACGCAGGGCAAAAGCGGTTCTCGTCCTCCGTGCTTGCTTTTTCTCAGAAAGAGCCGTGGTGTGCCTTTTCGCCGGAAAACGCGTTTTCGGCCGAAAACGTGTACGTTTGCACTTCCCCGCCACAGGGAAGCTGCTAGCCGGGAATTCTCTGCCTGGTTCTACCCGCTGCCCGGAACGCTACGCAGGGCAAAAGCGGTTCTCGTCCTCCGTGCTTGCTTTTTCTCAGAAAGAGCCGTGGTGTGCGTTTTCGCCGGAAAACGCGTTTTCGGCCGAAAACGTGTACGTTTGCACTTCCCCGCCACAGGGAAGCTGCTAGCCGGGAATTCTCTGCCTGGTTCTACCCGCTGCCCGGAACGCTACGCAGGGCAAAAGCGGTTCTCGTCCTCCGTGCTTGCTTTTTCTCAGAAAGAGCCGTGGTGTGCGTTTTGGCCGGAAAACGCGTTTTCGGCCGAAAACGTGTACGTTTGCACTTCCCCGCCACAGGGAAGCTGCTAGCCGGGAATTCTCTGCCTGGTTCTACCCGCTGCCCGGAACGCTACGCAGGGCAAAAGCGGTTCTCGTCCTCCGTGCTTGCTTTTTCTCAGAAAGAGCCGTGGTGTGCGTTTTCGCCGGAAAACGCGTTTTCGGCCGAAAACGTGTACGTTTGCACTTCCCCGCCACAGGGAAGCTGCTAGCCGGGAATTCTCTGCCTGGTTCTACCCGCTGCCCGGAGCGCTACGCAGGGCAAAAGCGGTTCTCGTCCTCCGTGCTTGCTTTTTCTCAGAAAGAGCCGTGGTGTGCCTTTTCGCCGGAAAACGCGTTTTCGGCCGAAAACGTGTACGTTTGCACTTCCCCGCCACAGGGAAGCTGCTAGCCGGGAATTCTCTGCCTGGTTCTACCCGCTGCCCGGAACGCTACGCAGGGCAAAAGCGGTTCTCGTCCTCCGTGCTTGCTTTTTCTCAGAAAGAGCCGTGGTGTGCCTTTTCGCCGGAAAACGCGTTTTCGGCCGAAAACGTGTACGTTTGCACTTCCCCGCCACAGGGAAGCTGCTAGCCGGGAATTCTCTGCCTGGTTCTACCCGCTGCCCGGAACGCTACGCAGGGCAAAAGCGGTTCTCGTCCTCCGTGCTTGCTTTTTCTCAGAGAGAGCCGTGGTGTGCGTTTTCGCCGGAAAACGCGTTTTCGGCCGAAAACGTGTACGTTTGCACTTCCCCGCCACAGGGAAGCTGCTAGCCGGGAATTCTCTGCCTGGTTCTACCCGCTGCCCGGAACGCTACGCAGGGCAAAAGCGGTTCTCGTCCTCCGTGCTTGCTTTTTCTCAGAAAGAGCCGTGGTGTGCCTTTTCGCCGGAAAACGCGTTTTCGGCCCAAAACGTGTACGTTTGCACTTCCCCGCCACAGGGAAGCTGCTAGCCGGGAATTCTCTGCCTGGTTCTACCCGCTGCCCGGAACGCTACGCAGGGCAAAAGCGGTTCTCGTCCTCCGTGCTTGCTTTTTCTCAGAAAGAGCCGTGGTGTGCGTTTTCGCCGGAAAACGCGTTTTCGGCCGAAAACGTGTACGTTTGCACTTCCCCGCCACAGGGAAGCTGCTAGCCGGGAATTCTCTGCCTGGTTCTACCCGCTGCCCGGAACGCTACGCAGGGCAAAAGCGGTTCTCGTCCTCCGTGCTTGCTTTTTCTCAGAAAGAGCCGTGGTGTGCGTTTTCGCCGGAAAACGCGTTTTCGGCCGAAAACGTGTACGTTTGCACTTCCCCGCCACAGGGAAGCTGCTAGCCGGGAATTCTCTGCCTGGTTCTACCCGCTGCCCGGAACGCTACGCAGGGCAAAAGCGGTTCTCGTCCTCCGTGCTTGCTTTTTCTCAGAAAGAGCCGTGGTGTGCCTTTTCGCCGGAAAACGCGTTTTCGGCCGAAAACGTGTACGTTTGCACTTCCCCGCCACAGGGAAGCTGCTAGCCGGGAATTCTCTGCCTGGTTCTACCCGCTGCCCGGAACGCTACGCAGGGCAAAAGCGGTTCTCGTCCTCCGTGCTTGCTTTTTCTCAGAAAGAGCCGTGGTGTGCGTTTTCGCCGGAAAACGCGTTTTCGGCCGAAAACGTGTACGTTTGCACTTCCCCGCCACAGGGAAGCTGCTAGCCGGGAATTCTCTGCCTGGTTCTACCCGCTGCCCGGAACGCTACGCAGGGCAAAAGCGGTTCTCGTCCTCCGTGCTTGCTTTTTCTCAGAAAGAGCCGTGGTGTGCGTTTTCGCCGGAAAACGCGTTTTCGGCCGAAAACGTGTACGTTTGCACTTCCCCGCCACAGGGAAGCTGCTAGCCGGGAATTCTCTGCCTGGTTCTACCCGCTGCCCGGAACGCTACGCAGGGCAAAAGCGGTTCTCGTCCTCCGTGCTTGCTTTTTCTCAGAAAGAGCCGTGGTGTGCGTTTTCGCCGGAAAACGCGTTTTCGGCCGAAAACGTGTACGTTTGCACTTCCCCGCCACAGGGAAGCTGCTAGCCGGGAATTCTCTGCCTGGTTCTACCCGCTGCCCGGAACGCTACGCAGGGCAAAAGCGGTTCTCGTCCTCCGTGCTTGCTTTTTCTCAGAAAGAGCCGTGGTGTGCCTTTTCGCCGGAAAACGCGTTTTCGGCCGAAAACGTGTACGTTTGCACTTCCCCGCCAGAGGGAAGCTGCTAGCCGGGAATTCTCTGCCTGGTTCTACCCGCTGCCCGGAACGCTACGCAGGGCAAAAGCGGTTCTCGTCCTCCGTGCTTGCTTTTTCTCAGAAAGAGCCGTGGTGTGCCTTTTCGCCGGAAAACGCGTTTTCGGCCGAAAACGTGTACGTTTGCACTTCCCCGCCACAGGGAAGCTGCTAGCCGGGAATTCTCTGCCTGGTTCTACCCGCTGCCCGGAACGCTACGCAGGGCAAAAGCGGTTCTCGTCCTCCGTGCTTGCTTTTTCTCAGAAAGAGCCGTGGTGTGCGTTTTCGCCGGAAAACGCGTTTTCGGCCGAAAACGTGTACGTTTGCACTTCCCCGCCACAGGGAAGCTGCTAGCCGGGAATTCTCTGCCTGGTTCTACCCGCTGCCCGGAACGCTACGCAGGGCAAAAGCGGTTCTCGTCCTCCGTGCTTGCTTTTTCTCAGAAAGAGCCGTGGTGTGCGTTTTCGCCGGAAAACGCGTTTTCGGCCGAAAACGTGTACGTTTGCACTTCCCCGCCACAGGGAAGCTGCTAGCCGGGAATTCTCTGCCTGGTTCTACCCGCTGCCCGGAACGCTACGCAGGGCAAAAGCGGTTCTCGTCCTCCGTGCTTGCTTTTTCTCAGAAAGAGCCGTGGTGTGCGTTTTCGCCGGAAAACGCGTTTTCGGCCGAAAACGTGTACGTTTGCACTTCCCCGCCACAGGGAAGCTGCTAGCCGGGAATTCTCTGCCTGGTTCTACCCGCTGCCCGGAACGCTACGCAGGGCAAAAGCGGTTCTCGTCCTCCGTGCTTGCTTTTTCTCAGAAAGAGCCGTGGTGTGCGTTTTCGCCGGAAAACGCGTTTTCGGCCGAAAACGTGTACGTTTGCACTTCCCCGCCACAGGGAAGCTGCTAGCCGGGAATTCTCTGCCTGGTTCTACCCGCTGCCCGGAACGCTACGCAGGGCAAAAGCGGTTCTCGTCCTCCGTGCTTGCTTTTTCTCAGAAAGAGCCGTGGTGTGCGTTTTCGCCGGAAAACGCGTTTTCGGCCGAAAACGTGTACGTTTGCACTTCCCCGCCACAGGGAAGCTGCTAGCCGGGAATTCTCTGCCTGGTTCTACCCGCTGCCCGGAACGCTACGCAGGGCAAAAGCGGTTCTCGTCCTCCGTGCTTGCTTTTTCTCAGAAAGAGCCGTGGTGTGCGTTTTCGCCGGAAAACGCGTTTTCGGCCGAAAACGTGTACGTTTGCACTTCCCCGCCACAGGGAAGCTGCTAGCCGGGAATTCTCTGCCTGGTTCTACCCGCTGCCCGGAACGCTACGCAGGGCAAAAGCGGTTCTCGTCCTCCGTGCTTGCTTTTTCTCAGAAAGAGCCGTGGTGTGCGTTTTCGCCGGAAAACGCGTTTTCGGCCGAAAACGTGTACGTTTGCACTTCCCCGCCACAGGGAAGCTGCTAGCCGGGAATTCTCTGCCTGGTTCTACCCGCTGCCCGGAACGCTACGCAGGGCAAAAGCGGTTCTCGTCCTCCGTGCTTGCTTTTTCTCAGAAAGAGCCGTGGTGTGCGTTTTCGCCGGAAAACGCGTTTTCGGCCGAAAACGTGTACGTTTGCACTTCCCCGCCACAGGGAAGCTGCTAGCCGGGAATTCTCTGCCTGGTTCTACCCGCTGCCCGGAACGCTACGCAGGGCAAAAGCGGTTCTCGTCCTCCGTGCTTGCTTTTTCTCAGAAAGAGCCGTGGTGTGCGTTTTCGCCGGAAAACGCGTTTTCGGCCGAAAACGTGTACGTTTGCACTTCCCCGCCACAGGGAAGCTGCTAGCCGGGAATTCTCTGCCTGGTTCTACCCGCTGCCCGGAACGCTACGCAGGGCAAAAGCGGTTCTCGTCCTCCGTGCTTGCTTTTTCTCAGAAAGAGCCGTGGTGTGCGTTTTCGCCGGAAAACGCGTTTTCGGCCGAAAACGTGTACGTTTGCACTTCCCCGCCACAGGGAAGCTGCTAGCCGGGAATTCTCTGCCTGGTTCTACCCGCTGCCCGGAACGCTACGCAGGGCAAAAGCGGTTCTCGTCCTCCGTGCTTGCTTTTTCTCAGAAAGAGCCGTGGTGTGCGTTTTCGCCGGAAAACGCGTTTTCGGCCGAAAACGTGTACGTTTGCACTTCCCCGCCACAGGGAAGCTGCTAGCCGGGAATTCTCTGCCTGGTTCTACCCGCTGCCCGGAACGCTACGCAGGGCAAAAGCGGTTCTCGTCCTCCGTGCTTGCTTTTTCTCAGAAAGAGCCGTGGTGTGCGTTTTCGCCGGAAAACGCGTTTTCGGCCGAAAACGTGTACGTTTGCACTTCCCCGCCACAGGGAAGCTGCTAGCCGGGAATTCTCTGCCTGGTTCTACCCGCTGCCCGGAACGCTACGCAGGGCAAAAGCGGTTCTCGTCCTCCGTGCTTGCTTTTTCTCAGAAAGAGCCGTGGTGTGCGTTTTCGCCGGAAAACGCGTTTTCGGCCGAAAACGTGTACGTTTGCACTTCCCCGCCACAGGGAAGCTGCTAGCCGGGAATTCTCTGCCTGGTTCTACCCGCTGCCCGGAACGCTACGCAGGGCAAAAGCGGTTCTCGTCCTCCGTGCTTGCTTTTTCTCAGAAAGAGCCGTGGTGTGCGTTTTCGCCGGAAAACGCGTTTTCGGCCGAAAACGTGTACGTTTGCACTTCCCCGCCACAGGGAAGCTGCTAGCCGGGAATTCTCTGCCTGGTTCTACCCGCTGCCCGGAACGCTACGCAGGGCAAAAGCGGTTCTCGTCCTCCGTGCTTGCTTTTTCTCAGAAAGAGCCGTGGTGTGCGTTTTCGCCGGAAAACGCGTTTTCGGCCGAAAACGTGTACGTTTGCACTTCCCCGCCACAGGGAAGCTGCTAGCCGGGAATTCTCTGCCTGGTTCTACCCGCTGCCCGGAACGCTACGCAGGGCAAAAGCGGTTCTCGTCCTCCGTGCTTGCTTTTTCTCAGAAAGAGCCGTGGTGTGCGTTTTCGCCGGAAAACGCGTTTTCGGCCGAAAACGTGTACGTTTGCACTTCCCCGCCACAGGGAAGCTGCTAGCCGGGAATTCTCTGCCTGGTTCTACCCGCTGCCCGGAACGCTACGCAGGGCAAAAGCGGTTCTCGTCCTCCGTGCTTGCTTTTTCTCAGAAAGAGCCGTGGTGTGCGTTTTCGCCGGAAAACGCGTTTTCGGCCGAAAACGTGTACGTTTGCACTTCCCCGCCACAGGGAAGCTGCTAGCCGGGAATTCTCTGCCTGGTTCTACCCGCTGCCCGGAACGCTACGCAGGGCAAAAGCGGTTCTCGTCCTCCGTGCTTGCTTTTTCTCAGAAAGAGCCGTGGTGTGCGTTTTCGCCGGAAAACGCGTTTTCGGCCGAAAACGTGTACGTTTGCACTTCCCCGCCACAGGGAAGCTGCTAGCCGGGAATTCTCTGCCTGGTTCTACCCGCTGCCCGGAACGCTACGCAGGGCAAAAGCGGTTCTCGTCCTCCGTGCTTGCTTTTTCTCAGAAAGAGCCGTGGTGTGCGTTTTCGCCGGAAAACGCGTTTTCGGCCGAAAACGTGTACGTTTGCACTTCCCCGCCACAGGGAAGCTGCTAGCCGGGAATTCTCTGCCTGGTTCTACCCGCTGCCCGGAACGCTACGCAGGGCAAAAGCGGTTCTCTTCCTCCGTGCTTGCTTTTTCTCAGAAAGAGCCGTGGTGTGCCTTTTCGCCGGAAAACGCGTTTTCGGCCGAAAACGTGTACGTTTGCACTTCCCCGCCACAGGGAAGCTGCTAGCCGGGAATTCTCTGCCTGGTTCTACCCGCTGCCCGGAACGCTACGCAGGGCAAAAGCGGTTCTCGTCCTCCGTGCTTGCTTTTTCTCAGAAAGAGCCGTGGTGTGCGTTTTCGCCGGAAAACGCGTTTTCGGCCGAAAACGTGTACGTTTGCACTTCCCCGCCACAGGGAAGCTGCTAGCCGGGAATTCTCTGCCTGGTTCTACCCGCTGCCCGGAACGCTACGCAGGGCAAAAGCGGTTCTCGTCCTCCGTGCTTGCTTTTTCTCAGAAAGAGCCGTGGTGTGCGTTTTCGCCGGAAAACGCGTTTTCGGCCGAAAACGTGTACGTTTGCACTTCCCCGCCACAGGGAAGCTGCTAGCCGGGAATTCTCTGCCTGGTTCTACCCGCTGCCCGGAACGCTACGCAGGGCAAAAGCGGTTCTCGTCCTCCGTGCTTGCTTTTTCTCAGAAAGAGCCGTGGTGTGCGTTTTCGCCGGAAAACGCGTTTTCGGCCGAAAACGTGTACGTTTGCACTTCCCCGCCACAGGGAAGCTGCTAGCCGGGAATTCTCTGCCTGGTTCTACCCGCTGCCCGGAACGCTACGCAGGGCAAAAGCGGTTCTCGTCCTCCGTGCTTGCTTTTTCTCAGAAAGAGCCGTGGTGTGCGTTTTCGCCGGAAAACGCGTTTTCGGCCGAAAACGTGTACGTTTGCACTTCCCCGCCACAGGGAAGCTGCTAGCCGGGAATTCTCTGCCTGGTTCTACCCGCTGCCCGGAACGCTACGCAGGGCAAAAGCGGTTCTCGTCCTCCGTGCTTGCTTTTTCTCAGAAAGAGCCGTGGTGTGCGTTTTCGCCGGAAAACGCGTTTTCGGCCGAAAACGTGTACGTTTGCACTTCCCCGCCACAGGGAAGCTGCTAGCCGGGAATTCTCTGCCTGGTTCTACCCGCTGCCCGGAACGCTACGCAGGGCAAAAGCGGTTCTCGTCCTCCGTGCTTGCTTTTTCTCAGAAAGAGCCGTGGTGTGCGTTTTCGCCGGAAAACGCGTTTTCGGCCGAAAACGTGTACGTTTGCACTTCCCCGCCACAGGGAAGCTGCTAGCCGGGAATTCTCTGCCTGGTTCTACCCGCTGCCCGGAACGCTACGCAGGGCAAAAGCGGTTCTCGTCCTCCGTGCTTGCTTTTTCTCAGAAAGAGCCGTGGTGTGCGTTTTCGCCGGAAAACGCGTTTTCGGCCGAAAACGTGTACGTTTGCACTTCCCCGCCACAGGGAAGCTGCTAGCCGGGAATTCTCTGCCTGGTTCTACCCGCTGCCCGGAACGCTACGCAGGGCAAAAGCGGTTCTCGTCCTCCGTGCTTGCTTTTTCTCAGAAAGAGCCGTGGTGTGCGTTTTCGCCGGAAAACGCGTTTTCGGCCGAAAACGTGTACGTTTGCACTTCCCCGCCACAGGGAAGCTGCTAGCCGGGAATTCTCTGCCTGGTTCTACCCGCTGCCCGGAACGCTACGCAGGGCAAAAGCGGTTCTCTTCCTCCGTGCTTGCTTTTTCTCAGAAAGAGCCGTGGTGTGCCTTTTCGCCGGAAAACGCGTTTTCGGCCGAAAACGTGTACGTTTGCACTTCCCCGCCACAGGGAAGCTGCTAGCCGGGAATTCTCTGCCTGGTTCTACCCGCTGCCCGGAACGCTACGCAGGGCAAAAGCGGTTCTCGTCCTCCGTGCTTGCTTTTTCTCAGAAAGAGCCGTGGTGTGCGTTTTCGCCGGAAAACGCGTTTTCGGCCGAAAACGTGTACGTTTGCACTTCCCCGCCACAGGGAAGCTGCTAGCCGGGAATTCTCTGCCTGGTTCTACCCGCTGCCCGGAACGCTACGCAGGGCAAAAGCGGTTCTCGTCCTCCGTGCTTGCTTTTTCTCAGAAAGAGCCGTGGTGTGCGTTTTCGCCGGAAAACGCGTTTTCGGCCGAAAACGTGTACGTTTGCACTTCCCCGCCACAGGGAAGCTGCTAGCCGGGAATTCTCTGCCTGGTTCTACCCGCTGCCCGGAACGCTACGCAGGGCAAAAGCGGTTCTCGTCCTCCGTGCTTGCTTTTTCTCAGAAAGAGCCGTGGTGTGCGTTTTCGCCGGAAAACGCGTTTTCGGCCGAAAACGTGTACGTTTGCACTTCCCCGCCACAGGGAAGCTGCTAGCCGGGAATTCTCTGCCTGGTTCTACCCGCTGCCCGGAACGCTACGCAGGGCAAAAGCGGTTCTCGTCCTCCGTGCTTGCTTTTTCTCAGAAAGAGCCGTGGTGTGCGTTTTCGCCGGAAAACGCGTTTTCGGCCGAAAACGTGTACGTTTGCACTTCCCCGCCACAGGGAAGCTGCTAGCCGGGAATTCTCTGCCTGGTTCTACCCGCTGCCCGGAACGCTACGCAGGGCAAAAGCGGTTCTCGTCCTCCGTGCTTGCTTTTTCTCAGAAAGAGCCGTGGTGTGCGTTTTCGCCGGAAAACGCGTTTTCGGCCGAAAACGTGTACGTTTGCACTTCCCCGCCACAGGGAAGCTGCTAGCCGGGAATTCTCTGCCTGGTTCTACCCGCTGCCCGGAACGCTACGCAGGGCAAAAGCGGTTCTCGTCCTCCGTGCTTGCTTTTTCTCAGAAAGAGCCGTGGTGTGCGTTTTCGCCGGAAAACGCGTTTTCGGCCGAAAACGTGTACGTTTGCACTTCCCCGCCACAGGGAAGCTGCTAGCCGGGAATTCTCTGCCTGGTTCTACCCGCTGCCCGGAACGCTACGCAGGGCAAAAGCGGTTCTCGTCCTCCGTGCTTGCTTTTTCTCAGAAAGAGCCGTGGTGTGCGTTTTCGCCGGAAAACGCGTTTTCGGCCGAAAACGTGTACGTTTGCACTTCCCCGCCACAGGGAAGCTGCTAGCCGGGAATTCTCTGCCTGGTTCTACCCGCTGCCCGGAACGCTACGCAGGGCAAAAGCGGTTCTCGTCCTCCGTGCTTGCTTTTTCTCAGAAAGAGCCGTGGTGTGCGTTTTCGCCGGAAAACGCGTTTTCGGCCGAAAACGTGTACGTTTGCACTTCCCCGCCACAGGGAAGCTGCTAGCCGGGAATTCTCTGCCTGGTTCTACCCGCTGCCCGGAACGCTACGCAGGGCAAAAGCGGTTCTCGTCCTCCGTGCTTGCTTTTTCTCAGAAAGAGCCGTGGTGTGCGTTTTCGCCGGAAAACGCGTTTTCGGCCGAAAACGTGTACGTTTGCACTTCCCCGCCACAGGGAAGCTGCTAGCCGGGAATTCTCTGCCTGGTTCTACCCGCTGCCCGGAACGCTACGCAGGGCAAAAGCGGTTCTCGTCCTCCGTGCTTGCTTTTTCTCAGAAAGAGCCGTGGTGTGCGTTTTCGCCGGAAAACGCGTTTTCGGCCGAAAACGTGTACGTTTGCACTTCCCCGCCACAGGGAAGCTGCTAGCCGGGAATTCTCTGCCTGGTTCTACCCGCTGCCCGGAACGCTACGCAGGGCAAAAGCGGTTCTCGTCCTCCGTGCTTGCTTTTTCTCAGAAAGAGCCGTGGTGTGCGTTTTCGCCGGAAAACGCGTTTTCGGCCGAAAACGTGTACGTTTGCACTTCCCCGCCACAGGGAAGCTGCTAGCCGGGAATTCTCTGCCTGGTTCTACCCGCTGCCCGGAACGCTACGCAGGGCAAAAGCGGTTCTCGTCCTCCGTGCTTGCTTTTTCTCAGAAAGAGCCGTGGTGTGCGTTTTCGCCGGAAAACGCGTTTTCGGCCGAAAACGTGTACGTTTGCACTTCCCCGCCACAGGGAAGCTGCTAGCCGGGAATTCTCTGCCTGGTTCTACCCGCTGCCCGGAACGCTACGCAGGGCAAAAGCGGTTCTCGTCCTCCGTGCTTGCTTTTTCTCAGAAAGAGCCGTGGTGTGCGTTTTCGCCGGAAAACGCGTTTTCGGCCGAAAACGTGTACGTTTGCACTTCCCCGCCACAGGGAAGCTGCTAGCCGGGAATTCTCTGCCTGGTTCTACCCGCTGCCCGGAACGCTACGCAGGGCAAAAGCGGTTCTCGTCCTCCGTGCTTGCTTTTTCTCAGAAAGAGCCGTGGTGTGCGTTTTCGCCGGAAAACGCGTTTTCGGCCGAAAACGTGTACGTTTGCACTTCCCCGCCACAGGGAAGCTGCTAGCCGGGAATTCTCTGCCTGGTTCTACCCGCTGCCCGGAACGCTACGCAGGGCAAAAGCGGTTCTCGTCCTCCGTGCTTGCTTTTTCTCAGAAAGAGCCGTGGTGTGCGTTTTCGCCGGAAAACGCGTTTTCGGCCGAAAACGTGTACGTTTGCACTTCCCCGCCACAGGGAAGCTGCTAGCCGGGAATTCTCTGCCTGGTTCTACCCGCTGCCCGGAACGCTACGCAGGGCAAAAGCGGTTCTCGTCCTCCGTGCTTGCTTTTTCTCAGAAAGAGCCGTGGTGTGCGTTTTCGCCGGAAAACGCGTTTTCGGCCGAAAACGTGTACGTTTGCACTTCCCCGCCACAGGGAAGCTGCTAGCCGGGAATTCTCTGCCTGGTTCTACCCGCTGCCCGGAACGCTACGCAGGGCAAAAGCGGTTCTCGTCCTCCGTGCTTGCTTTTTCTCAGAAAGAGCCGTGGTGTGCGTTTTCGCCGGAAAACGCGTTTTCGGCCGAAAACGTGTACGTTTGCACTTCCCCGCCACAGGGAAGCTGCTAGCCGGGAATTCTCTGCCTGGTTCTACCCGCTGCCCGGAACGCTACGCAGGGCAAAAGCGGTTCTCGTCCTCCGTGCTTGCTTTTTCTCAGAAAGAGCCGTGGTGTGCGTTTTCGCCGGAAAACGCGTTTTCGGCCGAAAACGTGTACGTTTGCACTTCCCCGCCACAGGGAAGCTGCTAGCCGGGAATTCTCTGCCTGGTTCTACCCGCTGCCCGGAACGCTACGCAGGGCAAAAGCGGTTCTCGTCCTCCGTGCTTGCTTTTTCTCAGAAAGAGCCGTGGTGTGCGTTTTCGCCGGAAAACGCGTTTTCGGCCGAAAACGTGTACGTTTGCACTTCCCCGCCACAGGGAAGCTGCTAGCCGGGAATTCTCTGCCTGGTTCTACCCGCTGCCCGGAACGCTACGCAGGGCAAAAGCGGTTCTCGTCCTCCGTGCTTGCTTTTTCTCAGAAAGAGCCGTGGTGTGCGTTTTCGCCGGAAAACGCGTTTTCGGCCGAAAACGTGTACGTTTGCACTTCCCCGCCACAGGGAAGCTGCTAGCCGGGAATTCTCTGCCTGGTTCTACCCGCTGCCCGGAACGCTACGCAGGGCAAAAGCGGTTCTCGTCCTCCGTGCTTGCTTTTTCTCAGAAAGAGCCGTGGTGTGCGTTTTCGCCGGAAAACGCGTTTTCGGCCGAAAACGTGTACGTTTGCACTTCCCCGCCACAGGGAAGCTGCTAGCCGGGAATTCTCTGCCTGGTTCTACCCGCTGCCCGGAACGCTACGCAGGGCAAAAGCGGTTCTCGTCCTCCGTGCTTGCTTTTTCTCAGAAAGAGCCGTGGTGTGCGTTTTCGCCGGAAAACGCGTTTTCGGCCGAAAACGTGTACGTTTGCACTTCCCCGCCACAGGGAAGCTGCTAGCCGGGAATTCTCTGCCTGGTTCTACCCGCTGCCCGGAACGCTACGCAGGGCAAAAGCGGTTCTCGTCCTCCGTGCTTGCTTTTTCTCAGAAAGAGCCGTGGTGTGCGTTTTCGCCGGAAAACGCGTTTTCGGCCGAAAACGTGTACGTTTGCACTTCCCCGCCACAGGGAAGCTGCTAGCCGGGAATTCTCTGCCTGGTTCTACCCGCTGCCCGGAACGCTACGCAGGGCAAAAGCGGTTCTCGTCCTCCGTGCTTGCTTTTTCTCAGAAAGAGCCGTGGTGTGCGTTTTCGCCGGAAAACGCGTTTTCGGCCGAAAACGTGTACGTTTGCACTTCCCCGCCACAGGGAAGCTGCTAGCCGGGAATTCTCTGCCTGGTTCTACCCGCTGCCCGGAACGCTACGCAGGGCAAAAGCGGTTCTCGTCCTCCGTGCTTGCTTTTTCTCAGAAAGAGCCGTGGTGTGCGTTTTCGCCGGAAAACGCGTTTTCGGCCGAAAACGTGTACGTTTGCACTTCCCCGCCACAGGGAAGCTGCTAGCCGGGAATTCTCTGCCTGGTTCTACCCGCTGCCCGGAACGCTACGCAGGGCAAAAGCGGTTCTCGTCCTCCGTGCTTGCTTTTTCTCAGAAAGAGCCGTGGTGTGCGTTTTCGCCGGAAAACGCGTTTTCGGCCGAAAACGTGTACGTTTGCACTTCCCCCACAGGGAAGCTGCTAGCGAGCGGTTCTCGTCCTCCGTGCTTGCTTTTTCTCAGAAAGAGCGTGGTGTGCCTTTCGCCGGAAAAACGCGTTTTCGGCCGAAAAACGTGTACGTTTGCACTTCCCCGCCACAGGGAAGCTGCTAGCCGGGAATTCTCTGCCTG